>NC_084755.1:5851112-5863612 GCF_033978785.1 Entelurus aequoreus
ATACAGTCTGCAAGGGATACAGTCCGTAAGCACACATGATTGTGCGTGCTGCTGGTCCACTAATAGTACTAACCTTTAACACTTCATTTTACTCATTTTCATTCATTACTAGTTTCTATGTAACTGTTTTTATATTGTTTTACTTTCTTTTTTATTCAAGAAAATCTTTTTAATTTGTGTATCTTATTTTATTTTATTAATTTTTAAAAAAAGGACCTTATCTTCACCATACCTGGTTGTCCAAATTAGGCATAATAATGTGTTAATTCCACGACTGTATATATCAGTATCAGTTGATATCGGTATCGGTTGATATGGGTATCGGTAATTAAAGATTTGGACAAAAATCGGAATATCGGATATCGGCAAAAAGCCATTATCGGACATCCATCCCTACTTCGTATAGTTGAAGACTTACAGTCATTAGAAAAGATGAGTGCACATCATAATGGCAGCTACACTTTACATCTTAAAGATCTAAAAAAATGATTTGGGAATGTCAGGCGGGCCAGATTGAACAGCTCAACGGGCCACATGTGGCCCCCGGGCCTTAATTTGCCCAGGTCTGCAGTAGTACCTCGGTTTTCCTTAATGATGCCTTCCGAAAGGTCAGACCAAAACTGAAGCAATGTTTCCCGTAAGTACTCATGTGAATCAAATGAGGTCATTCCAGACGAGGGATGGCTACCGGATCTAAAGTACCGATATTTGGATTTAAGAATCGTTATTCGAGCACAAAGATTTAATATCAGCCATATGAATATTTCAGTATGGATCCGCACATCACTAGCAGACTGACTAGTTTGTAACGTGCCAAGTTTGTGACTGTAAGTATTTTCAACTTTATTCTTACTAAATAAAATGTACAGGTATTAAGGTATGGAACTCAATTGGACTGTTTTAGAGTAGCTAATATCAACATCAATAATATAATATAATATCAATATCTTCATTCACAATTGAAGTTAAAAAGTGGCTTTGGAGCAATCAAAGCTGCTTACACGGTCACTAAGGTGGGCATTATGTTTGACACATCAACCTAATGTGTATTATATTTATCCATGAGAGCATTTTTATTGTAAATTGTGAGGTGTGTGTGTTAAAATCATGGTTGTTTTTACAAATGATGACAGATGTGAACAAAAGCATGTATTGTCTTTGTGTGATGATGTAAATGAGGTGTGGTTGTATTGTATATTAAGTATGTGTCCATGAAAGGGCATTTTATGACTTTTTTCTTCATACTTGTGTATGTTTTTATTGTCATAATTTTATTGCATGATTTTTGTATCCCTTTAATTTAGGTAGCCAGGGACTGCAGATGGAAATGAGCTATTTAGCTATAATCTGGTACAGAACATATCTGTCTTTGAGCTTAATGTTTCTGTACATTGTCCCTTCAAATAAAGACTAAACTAACTAACATGAAAGCAAGTGAAAGAGCGATAATTCAATTGTTGTGTGTTTGCTCCAGAGCTGCCAGGCCCTCCCTGTCAGGTGTCTGTGCTGGTGACCAGCTCGTCTTCTCTCTTCCTGGTCATCAAGGAGGAGGAGAGTACCTGCACGGGACTCATCACCTGCTACAAAGGTGGGCTTTTCTCCAAAAATCATTTGCTGGACAACACAGTGGTGATTTTAGCGCGCCCAGCATGTCCAATTAATTGGACATAAATTTGAATCGGGGGTCTCAAACTTCATTTGAGTGGGGTTACTGGAGATGGCTGCTTCCTGTTTAACTGCAGGACTACATTTGTTTACTAGATTTCTACCAGCATTTATAGTAACCCTGAGCTCTATAGTCGGCCTTAAAGGGGAACTGCACTTTAAAAAATATATCTATTTTTTGCTTATTATTCACAATCCCTATGTAAGACAAAAACACATTTTCTTATGCATTCTAAATCGTAAAATATGGCAAGTACGAGGTGGCTAACAATGCAGCTAATGGGAATACACTATTCTGCCCATAAAGCCCTCTAAAAAAACACCCAAAAACCACCAACAATACTCCATTTACATCTCTAACCTGAATATTAACCAAGTATTAGCGATAGTGTTATTATAAGCGCCAACACGGAAAACATATTTGTAGTGGCGCCGTGATCACAGAAAGCTAACTAGCTTATGCTGCTATATTGACATAATGAGCTGCTGCATAGCCTCTGAGTTGGTGAAAGTTAATTGTAGATGATAAATCATGCCTCTCACCTGGATAGTAGAAGCTGGTGGCCATAAAACCATTAGTTGGTCAACTTTGACATCCAACTTAGACCCGGAGATGGCCAGAAAGACACGAAAAGAAGCTCGTTTGCGGCAACTTTATTTTTTTTTAACCCTTTGTGTGGAATGTGATTGATTGTTCATCTACATGGGAAGATATGAACATCCCATCAGTCCTTATCCCAGTGAGAGCAGACATTGTACAGTAAGTGATTGTTTTATTATGTTGTATGTATTGTTTAGCACTTAGCAATACAGCTACATGGTGCTTAGTGTTTCACCTAAGCTGCATCTGTTTAGCACCCAGCTTCTAAAACTTGTACATCATCCTCCTTATATTCAGGATTAAAAAAAAAGAAGTTTCTGGATCATCATGTCCCAAAATAGACTTTGCTGTCTCTCTGTTAATGGAGGTTTTTTAGAGCGCTTTATAGGCGTAATCAAGCAACTCGCATTGACTTCACTGTTAGCTGACTTTTGCTAAGGTTTTTTTATTATTTAGAATCCATAATTAAAGAAAAACATGTGTTCTTGTGTTACGTAGTGATTGTGAATGAAAGGCCAAATCCCCAAAAAGTGCAGTTCCCCTGCAAGTTACAATGAATGCCTTTTTTAATTTGATCTTACTTGGCTACATTTTTCTTTTTAAATTCAAAATTGTATATTTTGAAGCTTTTAAGTTTGCCAGGAAATGGTCCTAAACACTTCAGTGTGCTCACAGGAAGTTGCTCTTTGTGTATGTACAGCAGGGTCAAATGGAACAAAATTAGATAAGGAGATACATCTTTAAATTATTATAATTATTCATTTTAATTGGAAATAAATACATAATTATGTTATTAAATGTGTCATTATTGTAATGATTTAATGAATTATTTCATGAATGTAGTTCACCCATCAAACTCAGCCGTCAAAGTCAGTGGGCGTGGCCTAACACGATTGGTTACTTTCACTTGTCTGTGTAACTCGGACCATAACTGGGAAATAACTACGACTACTTGAATAAATCTCTACCACCGACCACCAACTCCTAAAAAAAAAAAAAGGTCAATCATTGGACAAGATTCCAGTTAGCCCCGCCCACTGACTTTGATGGTTGAGTTGGACAGATAAAAACAACATTAAGCTCTGACACACAGGTTCATGAAATATGTCAATTACTCATGAAATAAGTAATTAAATCATCAAATAATGAAATCAATAATTGGAGAAATCATTAAATAAATCATAAAATAGTTAAGTAAATATATTTAATTCATGACACATTTGATAACACATTTATATATTGAATTGCTATTGTACACATGTAAGTGATGATTTCAATGAGTGAAACGCCGCAGGAGAAAGAGAAGAATCCATCAGTGGGCTTGTGTTGTCTTCACAGTGGAATGGAGCGCCTCAGCAAGCTTCAAACGCATCCTTGGCTCAGCTCAAGTCACAGAGACCAAGAACCCCTCCTACAGCATCAAGGGACTCACATCTGTAAGACATAGCACACACACACACACACACACACACACACACACACACACACACACACACACACACACACACACACACACACACACACACACACACACACACACACACACACAAGTGCAGGGAATTACCACAATGTGTCATACACTCAATTGTGCACACACATTCAGTGTATTGGACACACAACGGGGCTCTACACAAACACAGATCACATCTACTGCACTCAACCACTTTACTTCATTGATATACTGTATATATATATACATATATATATGTGTATATACAGTATATATATATATATATATATATATATATATATATATATATATGTATATACATACAGTATATCAATGAAGTAAAGTGGTTGAGTATATATATATATATATATATATATATATATATATATATATATATATATATATATATATATATATATATATACATATATATATGTATATACATACAGTATATCAATGAAGTAAAGTGGTTGAGTATATATATATATATATATATATATATATATATATATATATATATATATATATATATATATATATATATATATATAATATATAGGGATGATGTTTGATAAGGAATTATCGAGTTCAAGCCTATTATCGAATCCTCTTATCGAACCGATTCCTTATCGATTCTCTTATGGAGTCCAGATAGGTTGTTGTATATGGAAAAAAACACGCAATATTTGGTTTAACAAAAGCTCACTTTTATTATATAATAAAAAAATAAAATATAATAAATAAATAAATATTGACTGTTACCCACCTAAAAAAAATTAAAAAAAATAAATAAATATTGACTGTTGTTACCCAAAGTATATTAAGTGGGATTTTTCAGAAAAACAAATATATACAGTAACACAAAAACAAGCTGTCTCTGTGATCACTATAGGTGTATAAATAATAATATAGTGTTAAATAAAATCAGTCCCTTGGGCACAAAACTGAAAATAATACAGCTCTCCAAAAAGTGCACTTCTGCTGCTATTTGACATAACTGTTTGTTATGATGCTTGGACATTTTTGCACTTTATTTCTTTATTGAAAGAACATTCTATGAAGAGAAAAGTTGTTTGCAAATGTGGTTACAATGCTAAAAAATGAAAAGTTAAAGCTAAAAAAAGAAATACACTTTATTGAGTTAACATTATTTCTTTATAGGGGGAAACATGTTATGAGCGAGAGAATATAACAACTACACTACCCAGCATGCAACGGGAGTTACGAGCATGCGCGGTAGCCCCGAAAAGTGTTGCATGTTGCCACGCCGTGAAAGTTTTGATTGATTGAGACTTTTATTAGTAGGTTGCACAGTGAAGTACATATTCCGTACAATTGACCACTAAATGGTAACACCCGAATAAGTTTTTCAACTTGTTTAAGTCGGGGTCCACTTAAATTGATTCATGATACAGATATATACTATCATATATACTATCATCATAATACAGTCATCACACAAGATAATCACATTGAATTATTTACATTATTTACAATCAGGAGTGTGGAGGGGGGGTGGGGTGGGGGGGGGGGGTATGGACATCAAGTAGTGGACATAGAGAGAGAGAGAGAGAGAGAGAGAGAGAGAGAGATCAGAAGGCATAAGAAAAAGAATCTGCATTTGATTGTTTACATTTGATTATTAGCAATCCGGGGAGGGTGTTAGTTTAGGGTTGTAGCTGCCTGGAGGTGAACTTTTATAGCGGTTTTGAAGGAGGATAGAGATGCCCTTTCTTTTATACCTGTTGGGAGCGCATTCCACATTGATGTGGCATAGAAAGAGAATGAGTTAAGACCTTTGTTACGTCAAGAACTCAGCCAACACGCCTCGTCTGCATTATTTATAATTAGACAGACAACACATCTACAGTGTGATTTTGTTTTGTTTACAAGGAAAGAAAAACAAAAGTTAAAAAAGGGAGATATGTTGTATATATATGTATGTGCTGCGGTTGTTTTAAGAACGTTGCGACAGCTGCCGTAAAGGAGGTACGTTGCTAGCCTGGTTGCTATGTTTCTGGTTGGTGGTAAAAGTGTTGGTCATGTGTTTGTAGTCTGCTCAAATCTCTCAGTAAAGTTATTCGATGGATGATAGCTTTTGTTTTGAACTTTATTACACCTTGGAGCGCTTTTTCCCGTCCATTGTTTTTCCTGCTTTCGCTATCTGCGCCTAATGACTGAGCTACATGACGTCAATTCTTGTGATGTCCCACAGAGCATTTCTGGTCAGCACGAGATTCGAATAGAGAATCAACTCTTTTCCTTTACTATAGTGGTCTCGATAACGGGTGGTTTCGAGTCCTATATATATATATATATATATATATATATATATATATATATATATATATATATATATATATATATATATATATATATATATATATATATATATATATATATATATATATATATATATATATATATTTCATACACACACACAAACATGCATATATGATAATAATATGTGCTCTCTTCAAATGCAGGGGGTGCATTACTATGTGAGGGTGAGTGCCTACAATGTGAAAGGATGGGGCCCCCCTCAATGCTCCACTCCAGCCAACGCTGTCCCCTCCAGTAAGTATGTTGAACCCTGACGAACATTCTAAAAAGGCGCTATTCAGTTTTTTTAAACTCTGCTCCCGCATTTATTTATTTATGTGTTTTTTAATCTGTTCCTTCCATCTGCCTTGATGTGAAAGCGGTCACATCCACTCATTGAGGGTACATGAATGAATTATTCAAATATGGAGGCTTGAAGATGTCACTGTGAAGACTATGGAAGGGTATTCAGCTACATCATGAAGAGGGCCGCAGTTTCAGGAGCCAAAGGGCTCAGGGGCCGGACATGGAAATGTGGATGTTCTGTCAGAAAGTGCTTCCATAGCTTAGATTCCCTTGAGACTGCGTTTACTTCATTGCAAAGTAAACACATCAGATTTCCCACTGCACTGTCAATACATTCATTATTCTGCCCTCGCTACTCGTTTACAGCGTGTGCAGCTTGACAGATAGTTGACAGCATGAAGAAACAGTAGCTCCAGAAGTTTTGTTGAGGATTGATGTTCCTTCTTTTGAATCATTTTCCATCCTCAGTTGCATTTCTTTACACTCCAACTATGGAAGAACTATTGCAGCAATATATAACTCAAATTGTGCAATCCAAATCCAAGACACGGGTCTGTGTACTAATCTGTGTGTGTGTAATTAGACGTGAGTGTGTGTGTTTTAAGTTGTGTGTCTGTATTATGATTTGTCTGTGTGGAAAAAAAATCTGCGTCCGTATTTCGATCGATGTGTGTGTGTAAAAAAAAAAGAAAAAAGGATATGTTCGTATTTAGACAGTCATCTGGGGAGCTGACAGAGGAAACGTGATCGTTTTGGTCGCTATGTAATTACTGATAACTTATCTGAATACACAAATACCACTAAGTTACTGATAAGACATGAACTTTTATGTACAGCAAGTGATGAAAAGTCCATTGTTGTAGGCTTTACCGCCAACACCAGTGTGAGTGGCAGCAAGGCACCGACTAGCGGTGAGTCAAAGAAAAGGCAAGAGGGGTTACAGACTAATCCTTTTACACGTTCAAATCACTGTCGTACACGGCAGAAATGTCACTAACGTTTGGTGTAAAAAGACATCCAATAGAGGTTACCTGCTTCACACACCTTTTTTTTACACATGCCGGTCGAAATATGGACAGACAGATATTTTTTTACACACAGACAAATAACAATACAGACACACAACTTAAAAAAACCACACTGATCTGATTCCACACACACAGATTGGTATACCCCGATATTGGTGCCTGTCATGGCAGCAACCCCTAAACCCGATGGTGGACACCAGAGGTAAAGGGGGCCGTCAAGCTGAAAAAGGAGTCCTACCGAGCACTGTTCGCTTGTGGGACTCCCGAAGCAGCGGACAGGTACCGACAGGCCAAGTGAGCCTCGGTGGTGGCGAAAGCAAAAACTCAGGTGTGGTAGGAGTTCGGTGAGACCATGGAGCAGGATTTTCGGTCGGCCTCAAAGAGATTCTGGCAAACCATCCGATGCCTCTGGAGGGGGAAGCAGTGCCCTGTCCACAGTGTGTGTAGTGGGGGCAGAAACCTGCTGACCACTACTGGGGATATAGTTGGGCAGTGGAAGGAATACTTTGAGGATCTCCTTAATCCTACAGCCACACCCTCCTTAGAGGAGGCAGAGTCTAAGGTCACAAACGCGGACATGTCCATTACTGGAGCCGAGGTTGCTGAGGTAATAAAAAAAAAAAACTGCCCAGTGGCAAGGCCCCAGGAGAGGACGAGATTCGCCCCGAATACCTCAAGGCTCTGGGTGTTGTGGGACAGTCGTGGCTGACACGTCTCTCCAACATAGCGTGGAAGTCCGGGGAAGTACCTCTTGATTGGCAGACCGGGGTGGTGGTCCCCCTTTTCAAGGTCCTGTTCATTATCTTTACGGACAGAATTTCTAGGCGCAGTCAGGGTGTGGAGGGTTTCCAGTTTGGTGGCCAGAGGATCGCGTCTCTGGTTTTTGCAGATGATGTGGTCCTGTTGGACCTTCAGTGATCACTGGGGCGGTTTGCTGCTGGGATGAGGATCAGCACCTCCAAATCTGAGGCTATGGTTCTCAGTCGGAAAAGGGTGGACTGCACACCCCGGATCCGGGAGTGAAGTTCTGCCTCGAGTGGAGGAGTTCAAGTATCTCGGGGTCTTGTTCACGAGTGAGGGAAGAATAGAACGCCAGATTGACAGACGGATCGGTGCAGCGTTTGCAGTGATGCAGTCACTGTATCGGTCTGTTGTGGTGAAGAAGGAGCTGAGCCAGAAGGAGAAGCTCTTAATTTACAGGTCAGTCTACGTTCCTACCCTCACCTATGGTCACGAGCTTTGGGTAATGACCGAAAGGACAAGATCGCAAATAGAAGCGGCAGAAATGAGTTTCCTCCGCAGGATGTCCGGTATCACCCTTAGAGATAGGGTGAGGAGCTTGGTCAGTTGGTAGAGACTCAGAGTAGAGAGGAGCCAGCTCAAATGGCTCTGGCATCTTCTACAGATGCCTCCTGGACGCCTCCCTGGTGAGGTGTTTCGGGCATGTCCAGCTGGGAGTAGACCTCGGGGCAGACCAAGGACACGTTGGAGGGACTATGTCTCACAGCTGGCCTGGGAACGCCTCGGTATCCCCCTGTGGAACTAGAGGAGGTGGACAGGGAAGTCTGGGCATCTCATACGTTGACACAATAAATGACAGATGTTTACACAGAAGCAAAGCAACATCCACATTAATTAAACCCAAGGCGTAGCGTCACTGCCCTCTACTGGTCAAATTTAGCACTACATGTATTTAACGAGCTTTAATCGCCAGAGTTACTCTCAGACAAATAATAACACCACCACAAATACAAAAGACATCACAACGTCAGCAATTACAATACAAAACAAAATAAATATATTTATGCACAATATCTTACAAATGTTTGACCAAGTTTAGTCCGAGTCCTGCGCAGTGGCCTTGTGGTTAGAGTGTCCGCTTTGAGATGGGTAGGTCGTGAGTTCAAACCCCGGCCGAGTCATACCAAAGACTATAAAAATGGGAGCCATTACCTCCCTGCTTGCAACTCAGCATCAAGGCTTGGAATTGGGGGTTAAATCACCAAAATGATTCCCGAGCGCAGCCACCGCTGCTGCTCACTGCTCCCCTCACCTCACAGGGGGTGATCAAGGGTGATGGGTCAAATGCAGAGGATAATTTCACCACACCTAGTGTGTATGTGACTATCATTGCTATTTTAACTTGAACTTTTAAAATACATCACAAAGTCAGCCATTTCAATACAAAACAAAGTAAATATATTTATGCACACTATCTTACAAATGTTTGACCAAGTTTACACGTGTGGATTCCTACCGTTGCTGCTGCTTGTCTACAACAATCTGTCCGTCGCTTTAAAGGTCCCACAGGAAACAATGACTCCAGGACTCATACTTTCTTTCCAGGGTTGAATGAGTAGTCTTCTTCTCCTGCTTCACTGTGACACTTATGCCTCGCTGTCTCCCCCTGCGGGGTGGCAGAAGTACTGCATACATCAGCAACCCTACTTTGAATGGACTAGGACTGCTCTATAGCAGGGATGTCCAAAGTGCGGCCCGGGGGCCATTTGCGGCCCGCAGGTCATTTTTTAATGGCTCCACGGCCCATATTAAAATACGATTAAAATAATTAAAAACATAAAAAGTGGTATGAAAGACCAAACACGTGAAATGTAACAATAAAATGTTGCAATGTTTACTCTAATAACACAAAGCTGCCATGCAGGCTGTTTCTTTCTTTAAAAAATATAAATGAATCAAAATCAATGTTATTATGAATTATTGACCTATCCAAGGCTCCAATTACGTCACATTAAATATTGCACTTTGAGATATTTTTTTGGGAAAATGTTGCATATTTTGTGTTTGCCATATAAAAAATTTAGCTTTTTTTTTTTTTTTTTTTTAAAGGCCTAAAACGAACAAAAAACATAAACAACAATACAACGTATAATTGACGGATAGATCTGAAGTTGATCTCGAGATTATTGTGTTAAAAGTAAACAGTAAATTTATTTTTTAACACTTTAATGAGTAGGACCCTTTTGGTTCCCCAATAATTGTTGTGTGATTTGTTTTTAAGTGTCATTGCTCAAAAAATAATAATGAATTAAAATCAATGGTGTTATGAGTTATTGACCTTTTTAAGGCTCCTATTATTAAATAATCTGAAATATTCCTCTTAAAAATTTTATTGGGTAAAAATATTGCATATTTTGTGTTTTTTTCCATTAAAAAACAGGGTTTTCTTTGACAAAAAAAGCATACGACTTAAATCTTTAAAAATTTTATATTGACAGATAGACCTAATGTTGATCTAGAGATAATAATACTGAATAATGACACATTTTAAATATTTTTTGGACCAAAACCCTTTGGGGTCCCCGGAATCAAGCCTGAGTGGAGGCCTTCATGTATATTTTTTATACATATATTGTATTGGTTTACAAAAAAAAAAAAAATCAAAATGGCCCCCGCTTGCTTTGATTTTTCAGTGTGCGGCCCTCAGTGGAAAAAGTTTGGACACCCCTGCTCTATAGGCTTTGTGCCAGTGACGCTGCAAGGTTGAATTAAAAAAACTAAAACGTTCATGCATACTCAATCCCTGCTGCTAAACAATTGAAAACGTGCAATGCGATGATTATAACCTGTAGAAAGCCTAAATAGTTCAATTCAACAAGTAATGATGGTTGGGTTTTTTTGTTCTATTAAATTGAGAATTGTCATGAATCAGCACATTTAGAGTCACAAAATGTCTGCCATGTAATCCCTCTTGCACCGTACTTGCCAAGGCCGGCCTTCATTTTGGACTGCAAATGAGCTTCTGGTTTCCTGAAGGATGATCACACAAGTCCTTGTGTTCCCGTGCAGGCTGGAGGGAGTGCAGCGGTGTCAAGTCCCAGTACAGGAACCATGAAGGTCTCGTCAGGAAGCTCCTGGAAGATGGCGGAGAGCCACATAGCAGAGTATACTGCCGAGGTAACAGCAATGCTTCTTTTCTGCTACAACCCACCAGGGACGTGGTTCCCATCATGCTGTGTAATGGATTTGAATTGGGTGTAAGTTTACATTTTGTTATGGTGATTGGACGTTTTCTGCAAAGTTCAGTGAGCACGTCTCTTGACATTTTTATGTTGGTAGGATTTTTATTTGTATTTTTTAGCACCTTGACTAGGGAAGGTTTGTTTGTATTGGGTCATATAAGTAAAATGCTGCGCATGAATGCCATCAGAGCATAATGAAAGGTAATTGACCTGCTAACTAATGTTGTCCAGTAGATGGCGACAAAATAGCAGCATCAGAGTCAGTAGACTTTTAAAATGAATCCAATCTGCGGGCAAGATTCCTTAATAAACTCATGACTTCTCGCGGGCCAATTCGAAGCCGCACTTGGCCGTGGTTTGGACATGCCTGGTTTAGAGAATACTCAGCAGTCATGTTGCAAATGTCCATGCCAAGTATGCCTGATAGAAAACTAGCGATGGGTATCGTTCACAAACTACAGACAAATAATGCTCTTTTCCCAGTGTTCAAGAAGGTCATTTAATGGTGTGAATTGTATTGTGCAATGTGATACATATATAAATATGCAATCAGATCAATGTGCAGCACACTTGAGATTTGTAGGCCGTGAGTTCAAACCCCGGCCGAGTCATACCAAAGACCATACTTGCCAACCTTGAGACCTCCGAATTCTGGGGGTGTGGTCGTGGGTTGTTGAGGTGGGCGGGGTTAAGGGGGAGGATTATATTTATAGCTAGAATTCACTGAAATTCAAGTATTTCTTATATATATAAATAAAAGAAATACTTGACTTTCAGTGAATTCTAGTTATATGTATATATATATATATATATTTCTTTTATTATATATATATAAAAAAATAAAAAATATATATACATACAGTGTATATATATATATATATATATATATATATATATATATATATATATATATATATATATATATATATATATATATATATATATATATATATATATATATATATATATATATAAAAGAAATACTTGAATTTCAGTATTCATTTATTTACACATATACACACACATAACACTCCTCTACTCATTGTTGTATTTGATTGAAAGTGCTATGCTTTGCAGCCAGTAGCACAGCCTTTCAAGGAGCATAGGTATGGGCAGTATCTGTGGAATTTAATTTGCAGGAAAGG
>NC_084755.1:5868612-5943612 GCF_033978785.1 Entelurus aequoreus
TGATTTTCAAGGCAAAAAATTATTTTCAAGACAAAAAATCATTTTCAAGGTAAAAGTTGATTTTCAAGTCAAAAAATGATTTTCAAGTTAAAAGTTGATTTTCAAGACAAAAAATGATTTTCAAGGTAAAAGTTGAAAAGTGCGGGTTACGTTGAAGTTCAAGGTAAAAAAGGGTGACCAGGTGTCCTGCATTGTTATGACAGTCAAAAGACCTTGACTCAAAAAACGCTCCAACGTAATTAAAGTAAGGCTCCACTTTTCCAAAAATGCGCTCGCTTGATGCTAATATACATTGGCTTTGCTATTGACATGCTACTGATTAGCATTAGCGATTTTACATGGCCATTTTAACCCGTCCAAATTTGTTAATGAGAACTACAACTAAGATGCACGTGCCAGTGCGTAATAAGTACAATACTTAGTGTTAACACTTTTTAGGGCGCAACAAAAGACTAGAATTAGCAAAGGCAGAGTACTGCCATCTAACGTCCTACACTTGCAACTGCAATTGCAACCTAGTATCATACTGTACTTGCAAATATAATATAACACTTATCATAATCAGCTCCTTTTTCTTGTGACAATAAAAAATAGAATTTATTATCAAAAACAATTCATATTTATTAACACACACAACAGTACCAACAATTGGTACCATTGAGTACCGGTATCGATTCCCAGGTACCGGGAATCGGTACCTTATAGTTTGAAATGTGAACAGTACCCATCCCGACTTGTCCACTCTTTTTGTCTCTGTGGGTGGAGGCGTGGCCACGAGCATACACACGCAGGGTGCGGGGACACTAGTCAATAGTGACAAACACCACTAGGGAACGTAGTCAAAATTAGAGCAGGAAAAGATGTCCCAAATGTCACGATTTCATGTTCAAAGCGAAGGAGCAATACGAGCCCATCAACACAGACACAGCATGCTGCGTGTTTACGTCTCTGATGCTAATTGGCCGCCTGTGTTCCAAGTCACCCCGAGCCTCCGTTGCAATGGATGCCGCTGGCTCGCCTGGAGAAGAACCGGGGCAGAACTCCTCTCCTGCCTGAGCCCACCGCCATGGACACGCTCTGTGAGCAGCTCAGGGTGAGAGCAACTTTTCAATCCACGTGGCCCCGGGGAGGGGAGTTAGCCTACCATCTCCATTCTGCTGGCAGGAGAAGCTGGCCTACCACAGACGCAGCAACCAGCGGGGCCAGCCGGGTCTGTACGTGGGCATCCTGAAACTGTGGAGCTCAGTGGAACACATCCGGGTTCTGGTGCCCCAAAGGCTGCCCAATCTACTGTGCCACACCCGAGTCAGACACAACGCCCACGTCAGCAGGTAGCACACACAACACCAGCAATGTTCCGGAATAAAACACAGGACTCAGTGACACATAATGTGGATTTTCATACTAGCAAACTCTCTGAAAACAATACGCCACAAATATTTGTTGGCTTCATGTTTTGTTGTTTTGTGCCAGAGAAGAGTGGGCGTGGCTCCAGAGTAACGTCTACGCCACACCCGGCGACTGCATCCAGAACCTGCTGGATGACACGCTGGTGGAAAACGGCAGCTTGGTGGAGTTCATCAGGTCCTTGAGAGCGGCCGTGTCTCACCTCCTCACCAAGCTCAACATCCCCCTCTACAGGGTAAACACACTTTCACACCCTGATGGCCACCTTCCCAAATATTGCCTGTTTGTGGGGAAAACATGCGGCAACAATTCCTAGCTCAAAGGGCATGATATCTCTGTGAATTTGGGAATTCCTGGAATTGTTTTGAACTTGGAAAATGGTAGTTTGATTGTCCAAGGTGAGTGGAGTGTGTGGATGGTAGTTTGATTGTCCAAGGTGAGTGGAGTGTGTGGATGGTAGTTTGATTGTCCAAGGTGAGTGGAGTGTGTGGATGGTAGTTTGATTGTCCAAGGTGAGTGGAGTGTGTGGATGGTAGTTTGATTGTCCAAGGTGAGTGGAGTGTGTGGATGGTAGTTTGATTGTCCAAGGTGAGTGGAGTGTGTGGATGGTAGTTTGATTGTCCAAGGTGAGTGGAGTGTGTGGATGGTAGTTTGATTGTCCAAGGTGAGTGGAGTGTGTGGATGGTAGTTTGATTGTCCAAGGTGAGTGGAGTGTGTGGATGGTAGTTTGATTGTCCAAGGTGAGTGGAGTGTGTGGATGGTGGTTTGATTGTCCAAGGTGAGTGGAGTGTGTGGATGGTGGTTTGATTGTCCAAGGTGAGTGGAGTGTGTGGATGGTGGTTTGATTGTCCAAGGTGAGTGGAGTGTGTGGATGGTGGTTTGATTGTCCAAGGTGAGTGGAGTGTGTGGATGGTGGTTTGATTGTCCAAGGTGAGTGGAGTGTGTGGATGGTAGTTTGATTGTCCAAGGTGAGTGGAGTGTGTGGATGGTGGTTTGATTGTCCAAGGTGAGTGGAGTGTGTGGATGGTGGTTTGATTGTCCAAGGTGAGTGGAGTGTGTGGATGGTGGTTTGATTGTCCAAGGTGAGTGGAGTGTGTGGATGGTGGTTTGATTGTCCAAGGTGAGTGGAGTGTGTGGATGGTGGTTTGATTGTCCAAGGTGAGTAGAGTGTGTGGATGGTAGTTTGATTGTCCAAGGTGAGTGGAGTGTGTGGATGGTAGTTTGATTGTCCAAGGTGAGTGGAGTGTGTGGATGGTGGTTTGATTGTCCAAGGTGAGTGGAGTGTGTGGATGGTAGTTTGATTGTCCAAGGTGAGTGGAGTGTGTGGATGGTGGTTTGATTGTCCAAGGTGAGTAGAGTGTGTGGATGGTAGTTTGATTGTCCAAGGTGAGTGGAGTGTGTGGATGGTGGTTTGATTGTCCAAGGTGAGTGGAGTGTGTGGATGGTGGTTTGATTGTCCAAGGTGAGTGGAGTGTGTGGATGGTGGTTTGATTGTCCAAGGTGAGTGGAATGTGTGGATGGTGGTTTGATTGTCCAAGGTGAGTGGAGTGTGTGGATGGTAGTTTGATTGTCCAAGGTGAGTGGAGTGTGTGGATGGTGGTTTGATTGTCCAAGGTGAGTGGAGTGTGTGGATGGTGGTTTGATTGTCCAAGGTGAGTGGAGTGTGTGGATGGTAGTTTGATTGTCCAAGGTGAGTGGAGTGTGTGGATGGTGGTTTGATTGTCCAAGGTGAGTGGAGTGTGTGGATGGTAGTTTGATTGTCCAAGGTGAGTAGAGTGTGTGGATGGTAGTTTGATTGTCCAAGGTGAGTAGAGTGTGTGGATGGTAGTTTGATTGTCCAAGGTGAGTGGAGTGTGTGGATGGTGGTTTGATTGTCCAAGGTGAGTGGAGTGTGTGGATGGTAGTTTGATTGTCCAAGGTGAGTGGAGTGTGTGGATGGTGGTTTGATTGTCCAAGGTGAGTGGAGTGTGTGGATGGTAGTTTGATTGTCCAAGGTGAGTGGAGTGTGTGGATGGTAGTTTGATTGTCCAAGGTGAGTGGAGTGTGTGGATGGTAGTTTGATTGTCCAAGGTGAGTGGAGTGTGTGGATGGTAGTTTGATTGTCCAAGGTGTGTGGAGTGTGCGGATGGTAGTTTGATTGTCCAAGGTGAGTGGAGTGTGTGGATGGTGGAATGCTTCAAATCGGTTGAGAAATGTGGGAATTGTGCCAGTCTAAAAAAATGGCTCATTCATTTTCAATGGGGAGAAAATTACCGGAAATTCTGGGAATTTTGGGAAAGGGAAGACATGTTTTGTGTTTGATAAATGTGAAGAGTAGTGTGGGTGGATGGATGAAAGGTCAGAATTGGGTAAAACATGTGGCAAAATTCTGAGAATTTGGGGCATTGTACAACTATGAATGTGTCCAATTTCCTAAAAATTTGGGAATTTTGGAAAAAAATGGAATTTTTAAAAAATATATGTATTACAACAATTGTCCTAGATCAGGGGTGTCAAAGTCAAATGGACGGAGGGCCAAATAAAAAATTTAGCTACAAGCCGAGGGCCGGACTGTTCGAATGTTCATTGAAAAATTTTTAAATGACGCATATAGTCTAGTGAACCTAATTGAACCTACTGAAAACCTAACAAATATATTCCAATATGATCAGATAAATAAAGCAATATTTTCTTATGGCTCTGTCAGTAATCTTTAATTTTCAACAGACACAAAAGACAAATTTCCTTTATATAAAAATCCCCATAACATGAACATTAAATGAAAGAAACCGGTATTCAAGGCACCATCAGTAGCCTATATTTTCTATTTTAGCAAAAGTGGGCTAAATTTACTTCAAAGAAAAAAACAATAATAGCAATTTTCTATCATCCACTCAACTGAAATATTTTTAAAATATAATTAAATTGAAATACAATAAAATAAAGTGCAAAAATCTATAAATCAAAAACAACACTTTGTTTAAGGAGAAGTAACATGCAGTGAAAACAAATATTAAACTTTAACTTTTAAACTTGAATTGAGTAAAAACTCTAAATATGTGATTGCACAGTAATGTTCACATTAAACCCCCCTCCTCCCTCCGTGGGAGGGAGGCGAGTTGGGTGCCCGAAACCCCCCGCTGGTTTCGGCCCGCCCCTTGGCGCGCGTGGCACGGCGGGCTCCGCGACCCGACGGCTGGCCCTCGTGGCTTGACGGCGGGCGCGTCCCGACGGGCCGCGCGTAGGGGTCAAACGCAGAAGTCTCAGGGCCTCGTGGTGAGGGGGTGGCCTGCGGGTTTCGGCCCGCTTGACCCCCCCGCTCCGCTTGGCGCGCGCGGCACATGACGGGTTCCGCCACCGACGCTCGGGCTGCAGCCCGACGGTGGTGCGGGCCCGGCGGTGACGCGCGGTTTGGGGAAACAAAGCAGAAGTCTCAGGGCCTCGGGGCCGGGTTTCGGCCCGCCCCCTTGGCGCGCGTGGCACGGCGGGCTCCGCGACTGACGGCCGGGCTGCAGCCCTTCGGCCGGCAGGCGCATCCCGGCGGGCCGCTCGCCCCCTTTCGGAACCTTGGACCGGCATCCGCTTGGTGCGTGTAAAAGATCTGCGGTCTAAAAAAAAAAAAAAAAAAAAAAAAAAAAAAAAAGATCTGCGGTCTGCGGGCCGGTTCTAATAATAAATCAAGATCATCCCAAGGGCCGTAAAAAACCTTCTCGCGGGCCGGATATGGCCCGCGGGCCTTGACTCTGACATATGTGTCCTAGATGATATGAATGGTTGGTGTTGGATTTTTTTTTTTTATCTGTTGAAAAATGTTGACGTAGTAACAGTTTGAATTTAAATGAATATTTCGGAATTCCTGGAATTTTGGGAAAACCGGGAATTTGTACGAAAAAAAAAAGGTAGTTTTGTTGTCCCAACTAAGAAGAATGTTTTGAAGGTGGAATGGTCAAAAACAGTTGAAAAATATGGATTGTGAAAACTTTCCAGGAAGAGGATAAAATAGGGCTTTGGAAAACCGGAAATTCCAGGATTGTTTTGAACTTGTAAAATGGTAGTTTGATTGTCCAAGGTGAGTGGAGTGTGTGGATGGTAGTTTGATTGTCCAAGGTGAGTGGAGTGTGTGGATGGTAGTTTGATTGTCCAAGGTGAGTGGAGTGTGTGGATGGTAGTTTGATTGTCCAAGGTGAGTGGAGTGTGTGTGGGTGGTAGTTTGATTTTCCAAGGTGAGTGGAGTGTGTGTGGGTGGTAGTTTGATTTTCCAAGGTGAGTGGAGTGTGTGGATGGTAGTTTGATTGTCCAAGGTGAGTGGAGTGTGTGGATGGTAGTTTGATTGTCCAAGGTGAGTGGAGTGTGTGGGTGGTAGTTTGATTGTCCAAGGTGAGTGGAGTGTGTGGGTGGTAGTTTGATTGTCCAAGGTGAGTGGAGTGTGTGTGGGTGGTAGTTTGATTGTCCAAGGTGAGTGGAGTGTGTGTGGGTGGTAGTTTGATTGTCCAAGGTGAGTGGAGTGTGTGTGGGTGGTAGTTTGATTGTCCAAGGTGAGTGGAGTGTGTGGATGGTAGTTTGATTGTCCAAGGTGAGTGGAGTGTGTGTGGGTGGTAGTTTGATTGTCCAAGGTGAGTGGAGTGTGTGGATGGTAGTTTGATTGTCCAAGGTGAGTGGAGTGTGTGTGGGTGGTAGTTTGATTGTCCAAGGTGAGTGGAGTGTGTGGGTGGTAGTTTGATTGTCCAAGGTGAGTGGAGTGTGTGGGTGGTAGTTTGATTGTCCAAGGTGAGTGGAGTGTGTGGGTGGTAGTTTGATTGTCCAAGGTGAGTGGAGTGTGTGGATGGTAGTTTGATTGTCCAAGGTGAGTGAAGTGTGTGGATGGTAGTTTGATTGTCCAAGGTGAGTGGAGTGTGTGTGGGTGGTAGTTTGATTGTCCAAGGTGAGTGGAGTGTGTGGATGGTAGTTTGATTGTCCAAGGTGAGTGGAGTGTGTGGATGGTAGTTTGATTGTCCAAGGTGAGTGGAGTGTGTGGATGGTAGTTTGATTGTCCAGGGTGAGTGGAGTGTGTGGATGGTGGAATGCTTCAAATCGGTTGAGAAATGTGGAAATTGTGCCAGTCTAAAAAAATGGCTCATTCATTTTCAATGGGGAGAAAATTACCGGAAATTCTGGGAATTTTGGGAAAGGGACAACATGCTTTGTGTTTGACAAATGTGAAGAGTAGTGTGGGTGGATGGATGAAAGGTCAGAATTGGGTAAAAAATGTGGCAAAATTCTGAGAATTTTGGGCATTGTACAACTATGAATGTGTCCAATTTCCTAGAAATTTGGGAATTTTGGAAAAACTGGAATTTTAAAAAAATATATGTATTACAACAATTGTCCTAGATGATATGAATGGTTGGTGTTGGATTTTTTTTATCTGTTGAAAAATGTTGACGTAGTAACAGTTTGAATTTAAATGAATATTTCGGAATTCCTGGAATTTTGGGAAAACCGGGAATTTGTATGAAAAAAAAAAGGTAGTTTTGTTGTCCCAACTAAGAAGAATGTTTTGAAGGTGGAATGGTCAAAAACAGTTGAAAAATGTAGATTGTGAAAACTTTCCAGGAAGAGGATAAAATAGGGCTTTGGAAAACCGGAAATTTCAGGAATTGTTTTGAACTTGGAAAATGGTAGTTTGATTGTCCAAGGTGAGTGGAGTGTGTGGATGGTAGTTTGATTGTCCAAGGTGAGTGGAGTGTGTGGATGGTAGTTTGATTGTCCAAGGTGAGTGGAGTGTGTGGATGGTAGTTTGATTGTCCGAGGTGAGTGGAGTGTGTGGATGGTAGTTTGATTGTCCAAGGTGAGTGGAGTGTGTGGATGGTGGAATGCTTTAAATCGGTTGAGAAATGTGGAAATTGTGCAAGTTTGAAAAATAGCCCATTCATTTTCAATGGGGAGAAAATTACCAGAAATTCTGGGAATTTTGGGAAAGGGAAATGTTTTGCGTTTGATAATTGTGAAGAGTAGTGTGAGTGGATGGTTGATAGGTCGGAATTGGGTAAAAAAAAATGGTCAAATGGTCAAAAACAATTGAAAAATGTGGATTGTGAAAACTTTCCAGGAAGAGGATAAAATGGGGCTTTGAAAAACCGGAAATTCTGGGAATTCTTGGAATTGCTTTGAACTTGGAAAATGGTAGTTTGATCGTCCAAGGTGAGTGGAGTGTGTGGATGGTGGAACGCTTCAAATCGGTTGATTTTTCAATGGGGAGAAAATTACCGGAAATTTTGGGAATTTTGGGAAAGGGACAACATGTTTTGTGTTTGACAAATGTGAAGAGTAGTGTGGGTGGATGGTTGAAAGGTCGGAATTGGGTAAAAAAATGTGGCAATATTTGGAGAATTTTGGGCGTTGTACAACTATGAATGTGTCCAATTTCCTAGAAATTTGGGAATTTTGGGAAAAACTGGAATTTTGGAAAATATATGTATTACAACAATTGTCCTAGATGATATGAATGGTTGGTGTTGAAAAATGTTGACGTAGTAACAGTTTGAATTGAAATGAATATTTCGGAATTCCTGGAATTTTGGGAAAATCTGGAATTTGTAGGAAAAGAAAAAACAAATATCAAATAGTCTACAGTAACAAATGTTTTTTTTTGGTGTAGAATCTTATGTGTGAATGTTTGAACATTCACATAATTAGGAATGGTACCTTTCACATTTCAACCAATTCTCAACACCCGGGAATCAATACCAGAACTCAACGGTACCAATTTTTGGTACTTTTGCATGTGTAATAAATGTTAACTGTTAGATAATAAAATGTTATTTTTTATGTAACATTTAAAAATGAGCTGATTAAGATAATAACTGTGCTGTCCAGCATCTTTTTGTCTGATTGCATCATAGTCTCATTTACAATGCACTTGCACTTGCAAGACACTAGATGGCAGTACTGTACAGGCTGCCTATGGTAGCTTCTCTAACTTCCAAGACACTAGATGGCAGTACTGTACAGGCTGCCTACGGTAGCTTCTCTAAGTTCCAAGACACTAGATGGCAGTACTGTACAGGCTGCTTATGGTAGCTTCTCTAACTTCCAAGACACTAGATGGCAGTACTGTACAGGCTGCCTACGGTAGTTTCTCTAACTTCCAAGACATTAGATGGCAGTACTGTACAGGCTGCCTATGGTAGCTTCTCTAACTTCCAAGACACTAGATGGCAGTACTGTACAGGCTGCCTATGGTAGCTTCTCTAACTTCCAAGACACTAGATGGCAGTACTGTACAGGCTGCCTACGGTAGCTTCTCTAACTTCCAAGACACTAGATGGCAGTACTGTACAGGCTGCCTATGGTAGCTTCTCTAACTTCCAAGACACTAGATGGCAGTACTGTACAGGCTGCCTATGGTAGCTTCTCTAACTTCCAAGACACTAGATGGCAGTACTGTACAGGCTGCCTACGGTAGCTTCTCTAACTTCCAAGACACTAGATGGCAGTACTGTACAGGCTGCCTATGGTAGCTTCTCTAACTTCCAAGACACTAGATGGCAGTACTGTACAGGCTGCCTATGGTAGCTTCTCTAACTTCCAAGACACTAAATGGCAGTACTGTACAGGCTGCCTATGGTAGCTTCTCTAACTTCCAAGACACTAGATGGCAGTACTGTACAGGCTGCCTATGGTAGCTTCTCTAACTAGGAAGTTGCTTTTTCCAGGAGGCTGACTGTTATGTTGCGCACTACAAAGTGTTTATACTGTAAGTACGGTGCTTATTACACACCAGCTTGTTTGATCGCAACATTCATCCTAGTTGTCATTTTCATTACCAAATTTGGAGGTGTTGAAATCGCCATGTAAAATCGCTAATGTTAATAGTAGCCTGATTATGGAAAATCCAATGTAAATTAGCATTAGGCTAATACACTTTGGAAGAGTGGAGCCTTACTTTACGTTGGAGCGTTTTCTACCAAGCATACTTGCTTTGTTGCTGTTGAAAATGTCAACATTACTGAGTCTGCTCTCAGTGCTGCTTGAGTGATTGTTTATGTGAACGGGTGTTTAGTCTGCGTGACGTCGCGTGCAACAAAGGTTATTGACTCCTGGAGGGACTTAGTAACATGAATGTTCCATGTGACTCCTGGAGGGACTGAGTAATGCAAATGTTCCATGTGACTCCTGGAGGGACTTAGTTACATGAATGTTCCATGTGACTCCTGGAGGGACTTAGTAACATGAATGTTCCATGTGACTCCTGGAGGGACTTAGTAACATGAATGTTCCATGTGACTCCTGGAGGGACTTAGTAACATGAATGTTCCATGTGACTCCTGGAGGGACGGAGTAATGCAAATGTTCCATGTGACTCCTGGAGGGACTTAGTAACATGAATGTTCCATGTGACTCCTGGAGGGACTTAATTAAATGAATGTTCCATGTGACTCCCGGAGGGACTTAGTAACATGAATGTTCCATGTGACTCCTGGAGGGATGGAGTAATGCAAATGTTCCATGTGACTCCTGGAGGGACTTAGTTAAATGAATGTTCCATGTGACTCCTGGAGGGACTTAGTTACATGAATGTTCCATGTGACTCCTGGAGGGACGGAGTAATGCAAATGTTCCATGTGACTCATGGAGGGACTTAGTTAAATGAATGTTCCATGTGACTCCTGGAGGGACTTAGTTACATGAATGTTCCATGTGACTCCTGGAGGGACTTAGTAACATGAATGTTCCATGTGACTCCTGGAGGGACTTAGTTACATGAATGTTCCATGTGACTCCTGGAGGGACTTAGTAACATGAATGTTCCATGTGACTCCTGGAGGGACTGAGTAATGCAAATGTTCCATGTGACTCCTGGAGGGACTTAGTAACATGAATGTTCCATGTGACTCCTGGAGGGACTTAGTAACATGAATGTTCCATGTGACTCCTGGAGGGACTTAGTAACATGAATGTTCCATGTGACTCCTGGAGGGACTTAGTAACATGAATGTTCCATGTGACTCCTGGAGGGACTTAGTAACATGAATGTTCCATGTGACTCCTGGAGGGACTTAGTAACATGAATGTTCCATGTGACTCCTGGAGGGACTTAGTTATATGAATGTTCCATGTGACTCCTGGAGGGACGGAGTAAAGCAAATGTGCCATGTGACTCCTGGAGGGACTTAGTTACATGAATGTTCCATGTGACTCCTGGAGGGACTGAGTAATGCAAATGTTCCATGTGACTCCTGGAGGGACTTAGTAACATGAATGTTCCATGTGACTCCTGGAGGGACTTAGTAACATGAATGTTCCATGTGACTCCTGGAGGGACTTAGTTATATGAATGTTCCATGTGACTCCTGGAGGGACTTAGTTATATGAATGTTCCATGTGACTCCTGGAGGGACTTAGTTACATGAATGTTCCATGTGACTCCTGGAGGGACTTAGTTATATGAATGTTCCATGTGTAATGGCCATAGGGGTCCATCGATATATATATATATATAATAAATTGCCAGTCACAGTTAACTTGTGCTCAGCTGGGAAAATAAATATATATATATACTTATTGTCATCCATTTACTTATTATAAACTGTTACAGGCGTATTTAATAATCTTGTTAATATTAAATATGTACGTAAATAATATGTGGGGATATAAAAGGCATCCGGTTCTATCAGACCGGGCGGAAGCGGAAAGTGACGTCACTAACCACCTGGAGCACCTGTCAGACGCAGTGTTTTTTGCCACGGAGCCACTTCTTGGAATAATCTGCCTTTTGACTTTTTTGGTGTGCTTTCCATTGGCCTGTGGAGAACCGGGAGAACAGGGACTCTTTCCAGGAGGACTTTGAGTTGGATGCGCAGTCTCGGTACCGTGAGTACACTGCTGCGGCTTTCAAACATCCATCGCTTGCCCGTACGTGCATGTCACGCTACGTGCATGTCACGTACGTAACTTTTGGGACTTTGGGGAAATATATGTGTTGTATGAACTTTGGGCTGTGGGATTGAGTGTGTTGTGTGGGTGTTTGATTTATATTGGCGGGTTATATGGACGGGAGGGGGAGTTGTTTGCTATGCGGGATTAAATTGTGGCATATTAAATATAAGCCTGATCGTTTTGTGGCTAATAGTTATACATGTCTTGTGTTTATTTAATATATTAATCATTCCCAGCTGAATATCAGGTCCCACCCGTGACTCCTTAATTGCGTAGTGGCAAAGACACCCGGGGAACTTGGGTGCGTTTGTTACAGAGTGGTGGCCCAGCTGATAATTGAAGCCGCCATACTTAGATGGTACTCCCCGGTACCACACCCCTTGCTGAAGTTGATAGTGGATCCGGCCAGGTGTAGGTTGCTCAGCCCCATCCACAAATCAGTTTCCAGGTTCACTGTGATGCCAGTGACTTGGGCCTTGGCGCGGTCCTGATGCAACGCCTTGAAGGTGAAGAACGGCCAATTGCCTTTGCCTCCAGAGCGCTCCAAGGAGCTGAAGTCCGCTACTCCACTGCCGAAAAAGAGTGCTTGGCTGTGGTGTGGGCAGTTGAGAAGTGGAGACATTTCCTCGAGGGAACGACTTTTGATGTCTTCACGGACCACAGTGCTCTTGCCTGGGCATTCAACTGCCCTAAGACTTCGTCCCGACTTACACGATGGACGCTGAGACTACAGGGATTCACATTCAGAGTCCATTACAAGAAGGGCTGCTGCAATGTGGTACCGGATGCATTGTCACGGGCACCCCAATCACCAGAAGGGAAGATTTGCCTTGTTGTTCCGAAAACCTACTGGTCAGATCTCCCCAGCACACTGCAAGATCTTTCTGAGGCTCAAAAAACTGATACAACATGTCTGGAATGTGGACCTTCTGTTGACCAACCTACACCTGGCCGGATCCACTATCAACTTCAGCAAGGGGTGTGGTACCGGGGAGTACCATCTAAGTATGGCGGCTTCAATTATCAGCTGGTAGTGCCATTGTCTCTGGTGCCGCAGTTCCTGGCCTACTTTCATGACAGTCCATTCGGAGGACATCTGGGGAGAATGAAGACGCTCTTGAAGATTCTGGAAGTAGCTTGGTGGCCGACAGTAAGGAAAGACGTCTGGAGTCACGTCCAAGCATGCAGGACTTGTCAACAATACAAAAACCCCAACGACAAGCCAGCTGGACAACTCCAGTCCTCTACTGTCAACGCCCCAGGGGAGATGCTGGGGGTGGACTTCATGGGACCTTTTCCCCTCAGTAAGGACCGGAACTCTGTGCTGATGGTGGTGGTGGACTACTACTCCAAGTGGGTAGAGCTTTTTGCCCTGAAAGACGCCAAAACTCCCAAGGTCTGCCAAATTCTCAAAAATGACATTTTCACTCGCTGGGGAGTTCCCACATATCTTGTGTCTGACCGAGGGCCACAGTTCACAAGCCAACTGATGTCCCGTCTGTGCGAATCCTGGGGGGTAACCCATAAACTAACCACAGCTTACCACCCCCAAACCAACATGACAGAACGAGTCAATCGCACCCTCAAGACTATGATTGCCGCCTTCGTAGGGAACCATCATCAAGACTGGGATAAGTGGCTGCCTGAATTCCGGTTTGCCCTTAACACCGCTGTCCATGAGACGACTGGTTCAACCCCTGCCAGGTTGACTCTCGGGCGGAATCTGATGGGACCCCTGGAACGACTGGTGCACAAAGCTCCACCACCACACACATCTGCATATCACACCATACTTACACACACACACCTAAAGGACGAAGTGGAGAGACATGTAGGCGCGTCCAAAGCTCGACAAGCCAGATATTATAATGCACGACACAAAGATGTACACTTTGTAGTTGGGGATCTGGTCTGGATTAGGGCGCACCCACTTTCCAAAGCTTCAAGTAAATTCTCTGCCAAACTAGCACCCAGATGGTTAGGTCCTGTGCGGGTAGAGAAGAAGTTGGGTCCTGTAAATTACAGTATTCGTTGGTTGACTGATAAGTGTAAGGTGGATACTATTAATGTGGTAAACATGAAACCCTATTATGGTCCCCATAAGCCGCTGGCTGGGGGGGGGGGGAATGTAATGGCCATAGGGGTCCATCGATATATATATATATATATAATAAATTGCCAGTCACAGTTAACTTGTGCTCAGCTGGGAAAATAAATATATATATATACTTATTGTCATCCATTTACTTATTATAAACTGTTACAGGCGTATTTAATAATCTTGTTAATATTAAATATGTACGTAAATAATATGTGGGGATATAAAAGGCATCCGGTTCTATCAGACCGGGCGGAAGCGGAAAGTGACGTCACTAACCACCTGGAGCACCTGTCAGACGCAGTGTTTTTTGCCACGGAGCCACTTCTTGGAATAATCTGCCTTTTGACTTTTTTGGTGTGCTTTCCATTGGCCTGTGGAGAACCGGGAGAACAGGGACTCTTTCCAGGAGGACTTTGAGTTGGATGCGCAGTCTCGGTACCGTGAGTACACTGCTGCGGCTTTCAAACATCCATCGCTTGCCCGTACGTGCATGTCACGCTACGTGCATGTCACGTACGTAACTTTTGGGACTTTGGGGAAATATATGTGTTGTATGAACTTTGGGCTGTGGGATTGAGTGTGTTGTGTGGGTGTTTGATTTATATTGGCGGGTTATATGGACGGGAGGGGGAGTTGTTTGCTATGCGGGATTAAATTGTGGCATATTAAATATAAGCCTGATCGTTTTGTGGCTAATAGTTATACATGTCTTGTGTTTATTTAATATATTAATCATTCCCAGCTGAATATCAGGTCCCACCCGTGACTCCTTAATTGCGTAGTGGCAAAGACACCCGGGGAACTTGGGTGCGTTTGTTACACATGTGACTCCTGGAGGGACGGAGTAAAGCAAATGTGCCATGTGACTCCTGGAGGGACTTAGTTACATGAATGTTCCATGTGACTCCTGGAGGGACTGAGTAATGCAAATGTTCCATGTGACTCCTGGAGGGACTTAGTAACATGAATGTTCCATGTGACTCCTGGAGGGACTTAGTTACATGAATGTTCCATGTGACTCCTGGAGGGACTTAGTTACATGAATGTTCCATGTGACTCCTGGAGGGACTTAGTTACATGAATGTCCCATGTGACTCCTGGAGGGACTGAGTAATGCAAATGTTCCATGTGACTCCCGGAGGGACTGAGTAATGCAAATGTTCCATGTGACTCCCGGAGGGACTGAGTAATGCTAATGTGCCATGTGATTTCCAGGCCTACCAGTACGGGGTGTACACCAGGGAGCTGCTGCAGTTGGGAGACCAAGTGTCCATGCTGCTGCTGCTTCCTCCCAGTGAAGACTTCAGCTCCAGCTACTGGCCCCTGGTGGGCACCAAGGAGCCTGGCCTCACCATGCCCCTGCAGATCTTCGAGCTGGGTGGGTTCAAAGTGCACTCGACAGATCCCAAGTCAAGTCCTGCACCATTGGTCACATTTTGCATGGACAACTCCCCATATCACTCATATTGAAGCACATTCAGACCTGTACAACTAGGTCTTAAAGACCTATACAACTAGGTCTTAAAGACCTGTACAACTAGGTCTTAAAGACCTGTACAACTAGGTCTTAAAGACCTATACAACCAGGTCTTAAAGACCTATACAACCAGGTCTTAAAGACCTATACAACCAGGTCTTAAAGACCTATACAACCAGGTCTTAAAGACCTGTACAACTAGGTCTTAAAGACCTATAAAACCAGGTCTTAAAGACCTATACAACCAGGTCTTAAAGACCTATACAACCAGGTCTTAAAGACCTGTACAACCAGGTCTTAAAGACCTGTACAACTAGGTCTTAAAGACCTGCACAACTAGGTCTTAAATACCTGCACAACTAAGTCTTAAAGACCTGTACAACTAGGTCTTAAAGACCTGTACAACTAGGTCTTAAAGACCTATACAACCAGGTCTTAAAGACCTATACAACCAGGTCTTAAAGACCTATACAACCAGGTCTTAAAGACCTATACAACCAGGTCTTAAAGACCTATACAACCAGGTCTTAAAGACCTATACAACCAGGTCTTAAAGACCTGTACAACTAAGTCTTAAAGACCTGTACAACTAAGTCTTAAAGACCTGTACAACTAGGTCTTAAAGACCTGTACAACTAGGTCTTAAATACCTGTACAACTAGGTCTTAAAGACCTATACAACCAGGTCTTAAAGACTTATACAACCAGGTCTTAAAGACCTATACAACCAGGTCTTAAAGACCTGTACAACTAGGTCTTAAAGACCTATACAACCAGGTCTTAAAGACCTGTACAACCAGGTCTTAAAGACCTATACAACCAGGTCTTAAAGACCTATACAACCAGGTCTTAAAGACCTGTACAACCAGGTCTTAAAGACCTGTACAACCAGGTCTTAAATACCTGTACAACTAGGTCTTAAAGACCTGTACAACTAGGTCTTAAAGACCTGTACAACTAGGTCTTAAAGACCTGTACAACTAGGTCTTAAAGACCTATACAACTAGGTCTTAAAGACTTGTACAACTAGGTCTTAAAGACCTGTACAACTAGGTCTTAAAGACCTATACAACTAGGTCTTAAAGACTTGTACAACCAGGTCTTAAAGACCTATACAACCAGGTCTTAAAGACCTATACAACTAGGTCTTAAAGACTTGTACAACTAGGTCTTAAAGACCTGTACAACTAGGTCTTAAAGACCTATACAACTACAACAAAGCCAACACAATGTAGGTCAGGGATATTTAATGAATATATATTGCTAAGCTAGGCGACTTAGGTTATATATTCTCAAAGTCCCATCTTGCAAGAAAGGTGTACACGGTCTGTAGGCCGCAGGGAAATCATCAAATACCAAATACTGGAAGACGCACAGGTCGTCCACCATTTTGGTTTCCAGGTCCTGTTTTTGTGTGTAATGTTCCAATCTCGGCGTGTTTATTGTGTCTTTAGAAGATGTCGCATAAAAACATGAAACTCAGCACAATTAGCACGTAACTTGTGAAGTCACTCTTAATAGATGTGATCCAAATGGAGATATGACCTTGGTTTGGATATACTGAACTTGCACCTCTCACTACGAGCAGTTCACCTGCGGACGTACGAGCGGGACTTCCTGTCCCAGTACTGCCAGGCCTGGGTGAGACTGGAGCTGGACACCCACCTGGCCCAGCAGGCTCTGCGGGAGGCGCTGGACACCAAGGAGGTGCAGGTGGCCCGCCAGCGTCTCAACCACGTCAGCGATCTTTCCCACGTAAGTTTCTTCTCCACTTCAGCCACCGTCGCTTTGGGCTCAGCTTTGTGTGGCCCCAGACACCATTTTACTTCTGGCCCCATTTTGGTCTTTAAGACTCCTTATTTATTACTATTACTTGTTTCTATCACGTTTATGAGAATGTAATACTAATATAGAAGGTTTTTCACCTTGAACCTCACGTCACCAATCCACACACTCAGTATGTTACATGCACTGAAAAACGGGCGTGTCTGTGTTTACTAACAAGACATCATGGCGGAGCCAGAAGTCGAGTTTCTTAACATGGAGATATTCTCACTACTTTTCTTTTGTCGAGCACAAAGAAAAGAACATTTTAGTTCAATGTAAGTTGTGTCTTGGATCGACGATCCTATCTACTGCCCAAAACAGCAATTCAAATCTGCTGAAACAGCTACAAAAGCAACATGCTTCGACGAAGCTAGTAAAGCGGCTGGATTTTAACGGAGGGACTGCTAGCCAGGACAAATTGATAGAGCCATTGCAGCGTATGTGCTGGAAGACATGCAGGCTATTTCTACAGTGGAGTCACCCGATTTCAGGCAGCTAATTAGCATGATATCGGGCATCAAACAGCAAATGGCACGAAAACATTTTCCACGTACCTGGACACAGTGGACAGTGGGTACATAAAAATGGAAAGCAAGCTAAAGAAAACACTCCAAACTCCGCCTCTGCTCATCATTCAGCACTGAAGGTACACACTCTGTCAAATCTCTTATATACTCTTTCATTCTAGACTTCTAGAATGTTTGATTATCACATCACACTAAATGTATAGACTATAAAGTTCACAAACATAAAGAGGGATGCTAGTGGGCCAGGACAATCTTTCCTTTTCTCTAAACTAAAACTGGGGACATTTGTAGAGTGTTCTGGGCTTCAGACATGATTTTATTTCACAATTCCTTGAGAGAAAAAAAGGGCTGGTTAGGCTTTGTGTATGTAGTGTGTGGTTTAAATTGTTATTATGTTGTTTGTGACTTCTGTACGTGTATATGTACCACATTGACATTGCCAGGTCGCAGCAGTGACCAACAAAAGGAAGACAAGTCTTAAATACTCTCTCCGTATGGTTTCCTCGTCAGCGTCTGGAGGTGGTGTGGCGGGATGCTCGCTGGGTTATGGACTGCCTCCAATGTGTTCGGTCCAGGCAGTGGGTGGGGGCGGTGCCCCTGGGCTTGGTGATGGGCGGAGACCCGCCTCCTCGTCCTGACGGGGAGGAAGAGGAAGAACGTCTGACCGCCAGCTTGAGGTGGCCCCATCGGCTGCAGTTCCAGAAGGTGACCACAGGTAAAAGTCACAATCTAAAGTCTCCAATTAAACCAACATGGATGATATAAGTTCATAAAGTCCAGTTCTCCAATAGTCTCTCCGGGTCCATGTTGTCAGTCTAACTTGAAATCTGACTTCATGACCACACGGACATTAAAGGATGCCCTATGATCTTTGTTTTGCTCAGTAGTGGTGGGTAAGTGAGTGTATGGCACACTCACTAGCTGTATTGACAGTGCACTGGGGTGTGTTAGGGGGTCATTATAGTCATCTGCTGGGCTAAAAAAGGCAAACATCTGACCTGCAAATAAAATTAAAAGTCAGCAAAAATATTTGGGAGACCGGGCTTTCTGCTCCGCCGCTCCCAGTCTGTGGAACGCTCTCCCTGACCACCTGAGGGCACCACAGACTGTGGATGCTTTTAAAAATGGCTTAAAAACCCTTCTTTATAAAGAAGCCTTTTTTTTTTAGATATATGCATACTAGTTTTAGCTATTTGGCTGTTCTAGTTTTTATTTTTATTTATTTCTTATTATCTTTTTAATAAACTGTAGCACTTTGAGGTTGTTTACTCCATCTAAAGTGCTTTTTTTTTTTACAAATAAAATCTATTATTATTATTATTATTTGTTGTTTTTTAAAGGAATAGCTGCACAGAAAGGAATATGAAGCGCACGACTGAAAATGTTTTCTTTTATGATTTCAACTTTTATTCTCAAAATATTCTGACATAATTATTTTACTATGACGACTTTTTTCCTCACAATATTACTATTTTTTTCCCCAAAAAACAAAACAATTTTTTAAAATATATATTTTACTTTATTTGTACAATTACATAATTTTGTCTTGTAACATAATCAAAATGGTCGGCCAATTTTTTAAAGATGGAGGTCCTGCATTAGTGGTCTAGTCCAGGGGTGTCAAACTCAAATACAGAGTGGGCCAAAATGTAAAACTGAACAAAGCAGCGGGCCAAGGTTGAACATATTAACCTTTTAATAGGGACCCAAACAAGTTTTGCATTGAATATTGAACAAGCAAGGCTTATAGAACTTTATAGTGACATACAAAATCCAGTTTCAAATAATAATAATTCAAAAATATCAATGGCATATCAAATACAATTGAAATAAAAATGTAATGCCTCTTTTCTATTTGCAGCCTTCTGAGGTAAATATCAACATGAACTTTTTCCACAGGCTAATAATACATTTGAAAATAAAATAATGAATAAATCAACCATTCAGGACTTTAAACTGCTCAGTTTGCGACACACTGATCTAATCTGATGTGCCCAAGCCAGATACCTGACATCTTTGCTGGGATGCTAGTTCATTCATGTCGGGGGGTTGGGGGGGTTAGTGTTAGTGCTGCAAGGGGTTCTGGGTATTTGTTCTGTTGTGTTTATGTTGTGTTACGGTGCGGATGTTCTCCCGAAATGTGTTTGTCATTCTTGTTTGGTGTGGTTTCACAGTGTGGCGCATATTTGTAACAGTGTTAAAGTTGTTTATACGACCACCCTCAGTGTGACCTGTATGGCTGTTGACCAAGTATGTCTTGCATTCACTTGTGTGTGTGTAGAAGCCGCATATATCATGTGACAGGGGCCGGCACGCTGTTTGTATGGAGGAAAAGCAGACGTGACGACAGCTTGTAGAGGACGCTAAAGGCACGCCCCCAATATTGTTGTCCGGGTGGAAATCGGGAGAAATTCGGGAGAATGGTTGCCCCGGGAGACTTTCAAGAGGGGCACTGAAAATCGGGAGGGTTGGCAAGTATGAGTATTAGCGGTGAATGCGGTGTTATAGCGGCACCACCACTGTATAATACCTGCGGGCCAGCTCTAATGTTAATTTGATATTGCCTCAAGGGCCAAATGAAATTACACGGCGGGCCACATTTGGCCCACGGTCCAGACTTTGACACCCATGGTCTAGTAGCACAAATGAAACCAAGCTCTCGTCCTCTAAATAAAGTTTCCTATTGCTTCATTTCCAGAAAGTTCAGCCGGAACGACTGCAGCCAACGTGGTCACGGCCGAGGTGTCGTCACCGGCAGGGGACGCCGCCGTCGCCCAAGAAGCCGCGGCGGCGTCCCCGGAAGGCGTGGCCAAAGGAGGCTACCTCGTGGACATCAGCGCCCAGTCCACCATGGATCTGACCTGCTTCTCCCCGTCAGAACTGGGATGTGCCAGCACTTTACTGGACTCTGGACTGGAGCCCGCAGCTGTGGCACAGCTGGACGTGGACTTCACCGCTGCGGACGCACCCGGGCCCTGCGGCGGCACGCCGGACTTTCCCGCCAGCATCGGCGAGGTCATCCAGCCCATGGAGATGGCCGAGCTGGTGCACATTCTGCCCACCCTGAGTCTCATGGAGGAGGAAACCCCCAGTGGTCCTTCTGCGCCCTCCGTCATGGACATGCTGCAAAGCTTTGGACTTGCTGACCAGGACAGCTTCCTGGACCCGCCTGGTGAGGACCACAGACTTCCTCCAGGAGCGGACAAGAAGCCAGGGTTGACTTATCCAGTCAGACACCAGGCAGAGTGGGACACAGCATTCAGCGGCTCGTGCTGATCATGTATCCACAAAACCTCTTTGCTCAGCTGCAGGACGGCTGATTAGTTCCTCTGCACCCTTTCACAGGAACAGATGAAACATGAAAAAGTGCAGTTTTAGATGGAAAGGTGTGTTTATATTGGAAACATACATTTGTGGCTCTTGATTTCTTCCATTAGCTTAAAGAGAAACTGCACCTTTTGTGGAATTTTGCCAATAAACCTTGTTAACAGAGTTAAACGAACGGTACCCAAGAACCTAAACTAACACTGAATGAGGAGCAAACAAATACGCAGCAGGCGGCAGGTAATGTGAAAAGGGAAGAACAAAAATTTATTAGCACCTGTGCAGCACATATACAATCAGGGCATGTCACGTGACCAGCAAGTGGCCAATCAGTCATTGAGAGCACAAGAGACAATACGTCAACACTCCCACTAGCTCTCATACTGTTAACATCATCATAAAAATAAAAACATTTGAAACAAAATCAAAAATCACATGTCATAAATCACATGAATTATTCTCCAAACATAAAGCTTGAGAATTTCGACAATTTGCATTTGGTTGCAGGCTTTGTCATTACATCTGCTACCATTTGATCTGTGGGAAGATATTGTAGACATATTTTACCATCATTCACAGCTGATCTGACAAAATGATATTTTATGTCGACATGTTTGCATCGCTGTCTGTTTACAGGATTCTTGGCTAATGCAATTGCACCCTGGTTATCCTCATAAACCTTTGGTGTAGCAGACTGACTCCCATCAATGCCATTTAAAAGTTGGACTAAATACATACATTCTTGTGTAGTTGCAGCTAAGGCCATATATTCTGCCTCACATGTTGACAGTGCAACTGTTGGTTGCTTTTTGGTCTTCCATGAAACCAAAGGACCATTTTCACACAAGCTTATACAATATCCAGTTGTACTCCTTCTATCAGTGGCGTCAGTCGCCCAATCGGCATCACTGTAAGCATGTAGACTCAAACCATTTTCACAATATTTGTAACACAAAACTTTGTCTGTTGTACCTTTTAGATATCTCAGCACATGTTTCACAGTAACCCACTGTTCCTCTGTTGGATTACTAAAGTATTGTGACAATTTGCTTACTACAAAGCTTAAATCTGGTCTTGTACATGTACTCAGGTAGATCAAACTTCCTACTACTTCTCTGTACAATTTTACATCTGACAAGAGCTCAGAATGGCTGTAATTTAGCTTTGGTTCACAAGGTGTCGCTCTAGGTTTGCAATTCACCATGTCAAACTTTTCAAGCAATTTTACTGAATATTTTTTCTGTGACATTTTCACACATGCATCACTCTGACTAAAATCAATACCCAGAAAATGTTTCAGATGACCTAAATCTCTCATGTGGAATCTTGCTTTAAGCATTTCTTTTACATTCATCACTGCATTTTCATCACTGGCAGCAATGATCAAGTCATCAACCCATATTATCAGAATCACTTTTTCATTGTCAGTTTCTCTGATGTAAACACAATGGTCTGTCAGGTTTTGTACAAAGTTGTTGTCAGATAAATAGTCATGTAATAACTTGTTCCAGTTCCTGCCTGACTGTTTCAAACCATATAGTGACTTCTCTAACCGATACACCTGTTTGGTACTAGAGTGCTCTTTATAACCCTCAGGTTGTTCAATATAGATTTCGCAATCTATTGGAGCATGCAGATACGCTGTTTTAACGTCCATCTGATGTAAAATCAGGTTCTCCTGAGCTGCTTTTTGCATGATAACACGGACACTGGTCAAGTTAGCTGTAGGAGAGAACGTCTCGTCATAGTCAACGCCCATTTTCTGACTATATCCCTTAGCTACGTATCTTGCTTTATATTTGTCAGAACCATCAATGTTATTCTTAATTGCATAGACCCATCTACCCCCCACTACGTCTTTACCCACAGGTAAGTTGGTCAGGGTAAATGTGTTATTCTCTCTGAGTGACTGCATTTCGTCATTCATTGCATTAACCCACTTTTCTGAATTAGTTGAGTTTACAGCTTCCCTGAAGGTCAGGGGTACATCACACATGACTCTATAACAATAGTCCATGCTAAAATGTGTCTGGTCATCACTATCCACTTCACATGTATAATCTTTTAAATATTCTGGTGGTCTCCTATCTCTGGTAGGATAACGTGTAGTGTCCTGTGCTGGACTGCCCTCAGGTTTTGTCACTGGACTCTGAACATGGGGACTTCTCTGAGCTCGACCTGGACTCCTCTGTGCATGGTCTGGACTCGCATGTCTATGCCTAGTCTCCTTTTTCACCCCAAAGTCATCATCATCGTCATAAACAGGCGTTGTGTCAGTCTGAGTCTGCTGCTCAGTAATCTTCCTGCATGAAAATTTCACAAGTCTGTGCTTTTTCACTCTATGAGTGCCAGGATAATAGACTATGTAGGCCGGGCTATTTTTGTCATATCCTACAAAAATACCCTCTTCACACCTTGACTCTAGCTTTGTCTTGTCCTGTTTATATGCATAACATGTTGACCCAAACTTTTGCATTCTAGATACATTTGGTCTTTTTCCAGTCAACAGTTGGTAAGGAGTCTTTTTAGTGCGTCTGTTAAAACACCTATTTCTAATGACAGCAGCTGTCTGCACTGCATATGTCCACAAACACTTAGGTAACTCGCTCTCTATGAGCATACACCTAGCCATGTCAAATAAGGTTCGCCAACTGCGTTCAGCAGTACCGTTTTGATGCGGCGAGTACGGTGCCGACGTCTCATGTCGGATTCTATTAGTACGAAGCAGTGTTTGGTAATTCTTACCAGTGAATTCCGTACCCATATCAGACCTAATACATCTGACCTTCCCATAAGGGGCTACGTCTGCTAAGAACTTTTCAGTTGCTTGGACTGTGTCACTCTTATTTTTAAGAAAATAAGTAAACATTGCACTGGAATAATCATCCGTAAAACATAATGCATATTTATGCCCATCCTTAGACTCTGTGGCTATTGGTCCTGCTAAATCAGTGTGTACCAAATCTAGAGGAGCTTTGGCCCTCATATCAGGCTTCCTGTTTCTAGTTTGGACAAACTTGCCTTGTGTACAGACATCACATTGTAATGTTGACTTGTCTACTTTACCTTTAATAGTCATACCAGAAACAACATTTTGTAATTGTTCTACATCTGCATAATTACAGTGACCTAGGATCTCATGCCATGTCTGTAAATCATTACATCCCATACACTGGTCATCACATTCATTTTTCTCCACTGTGTGTAAATAGTACAATCTATTGTGTTCATGGATATAGAATTGTGTACCGTTTCTGTGTTGTAGGACGTCTTCACCCTCCTTGAAGATGACGGTTGCTCCGCTGGCAGTAGCTGCTTTCACAGAAAAGATGTCCTGCGGGTATGAAGGCACAAATAGTGCATCTTTCAGCACTGTGCGTCGGTGGCGTCCTGCGCTGTCCACCAAATACACCTCTGCATCTCCTCTGCGCTCGGCGACCCCTTTGCTCCTGGTTCCATCGGCCAGCTCCACACAGTGAGTTTCTGCCTGGAACCCGTCGTCAAAGGATTTGAACCTTGACACGTCGGTGATGATGTGAGAAGTGGCTCCTGTGTCCACCATCAGACCTTTTCCTCTGACACCAGATCCGCGTCGGATGTCTCTGCGTCCACTTTGGATGTCTCCGCGTCGGATGTCTCTGCGTCCACTTTGGATGTCTCTGCGTCGGATGTCTCCGCGTCCACTTTGGATGTCTCTGCGTCGGATGTCTCCGCGTCCTCGCTGGATGTCTCCGCGTCGGATGTCTCCGGCAACGAACGCGTAGTCATTGTCCTCCACTGCCTCGGAGACCCCTCGGGCGTTGTCTCGCCTCTGTCTCCGTCTGCAGGTTGCGTCACGGTGTGTGTTGCTCCTACAGTGGCTGCACCACTGTGTTTGTTCACATGAGGTGGATTTGTGACCTCGTTGGCCACACCTGAAGCAAACAATATTGTCCACACTCCCCGTCCAGCGAGTCCCACTAGCACTGGCCGTAGCAGGTTTGCCCCTCGGCTGAACTCGGGCCTTCATGACGTTGTCCTCTGATGCAGTCGTGCCGCGTAGTTTCTCTGTATCCTCATAGCTGCGGAGTTTTGTCTTGAATTCTGCAAACGAGAGTGTCCTCTCACTCTGCGTAACGTGGATTGAGAACGGTTTGTATGATTCTGGTAATCCCTTCAAAACCATAGCTATTAAAAGCCCATCACTCAAAACCTCTTCCGCGTTTCTCAATGCAGTAATTGCAGTCTCTGCACGTATCATATATTCAGTCACACTTTCACTGCTCAACTTTTGCAGTGAAGTAAGTTCAGTATACAAACTGATTACACGTGGCTTCCCTTTACCTGCGTAGTATCCCCTCAGGATTTTCAACGCCTCGCGCCCATTGTCTGCTGCCTCCCTCATTACAAGGGACAGACTCTTATCGTCGAGGAATTGTATGAGCTCCGCGTAGGCTTCACCATTCTTTTCTGCATCTGCAGCGCGGACAGCAGCCGTTGCTCCTTCTGCTGGCGGTGTCAAGATTGTGTCTCTTAGTTTCTGTAGGCGAAGGTGGCCTAAAAATTTGGTCTCCCATAATTCATAGTTCTTTTCGTCTCCGTCAAAGACGAGTCGATACCATCGACCACCACCAGTACCTCCATCTCTACAAGCCATGGTGCTAGTAGTAGTAGCCTACTACTAAAACTAAGACACGCCGTTTTATCTCGGTGGCTCACCGGTAAAATAAATATCTTCTTGGGTAAACTCGACCTGGGCCCATAACCTGTTAACAGAGTTAAACGAACGGTACCCAAGAACCTAAACTAACACTGAATGAGGAGCAAACAAATACGCAGCAGGCGGCAGGTAATGTGAAAAGGGAAGAACAAAAATTTATTAGCACCTGTGCAGCACATATACAATCAGGGCATGTCACGTGACCAGCAAGTGGCCAATCAGTCATTGAGAGCACAAGAGACAATACGTCAACAATAACATTAATGTAACAATATGAACCATACAACAATAAAAAACAGATTTGTTAAAAAAAAAAAAAAGAAAAAAGGAAGGAAGGAAGCGAACACAAAATATTGGCATCATCACACCAGTATCGATCCGATACTAACACTGCCCATGGTTTGATTGAGACTTTTATTAGTAGATTGCACAGTACAGTACATATTCCGTACAATTGACCACTAAATGGAAACAAAGATACCATTAATTGATTAACGTGGACTTAAACAAGTTGACAAACTTATTGGGGTGTTACCATTTAGTGGTCAATATATGTACTGTACTGTGCAATCTACTAATAAAAGTCTCAACACCCGAATACGTTTTTCAACTTGTTTAAGTCGGGCTCCACTTTAATCAATTCATGGTATCGACACTATCGGTATTTAGATTAGTCCGCCCACCTCTGGTATTTGACTACCCCCCTGTGGCCTCAGTGCGTCACTGCAGGCGTGCCTAAAGAACCCCGCATCCTCTCAACACATGAGGATTATTATTATTATTATTATTATTATTAGTGTTTATTCTTTTGTCGACATGGCTGCTGAGTCACGATGCAGCACATCCGCCGCCGCCAGCACGACCCAAAGTGCTGCGTCACCCGCAGGTACAGTAAGTACAGTACAGCAGACACGGCGACATGACGTCATGTTACGTCACCGCGGACGCATCGCTCTCGAAAAGAGTGTTTTTAGGACATTGGTGCTGGTCATAACATTAGGTACACCTAGCTGCTTGACAGACCCACCACGTGAGCAGTAACGTCAAGTCGGTATTTTCAAAATAAGAGCGTTTGACACTTTTGTACATCGGGAAATAAGCAAAAGTTACCTCGGTGGTGCTGTCGTGTTTGTGTTTGCAGGGCGAGGCAGGTGATCGCTGCCTTTAACTAGCACACCTGTGTCTCCATTATGTATTAACTTCTTCTCACTGGCCTCATCACAGTAGAGCAGATAGCACCCCCTGGTGGCAAACTGTGGAGGTTACACTCCATTTATGTAACAATTGTTTTCAATTTGTGATTTTTTTATTTTACAATTGAATGAATTCAAAAGTCGTGACTAAAATGTATGTTCAGTCCAGATTCTATTTGTCAAAATTCAGTGTTTTAGAATTCAGTGAGGGAAAAAAGGATCAATATTCAGTGTGTATTCAGTTCCAATGTTCTTTGTTTTTTATAACCAAAGACTCACTTCCGGTAAATTAAGACGGAAGCAATCGATCCCGTCTCAGAACCGGACAATGAGTTGAGTCTTAACCAAAAAAAACACCAAAAAAAAGGTTTTGCAAACAAAAAATGTATTTGTAATTAAAAAAAAAATCTTTTTATGCATTTTTTTCCTATTATTTTTTATGCATATCCATTTTAAAACGTATTTTTAAAGATTTATCTTATAAAGAAAAAAATATATAAATACCAATTTTTGAAATTTATCGATTCTTTTAAATTATGAATCAGTTTACAATTGAGATGATCAAGAATCGTGATTTTGTTGTGAATATATAGTACACAGTATAGTAGACAACCACGATGTATCCGAATGGACATCTGGATTTTCTGCTAAAAACACAATTAGGGCGTTGTCACACGTATCGTGCCGTACTTGGACGTGACTTCCCCTCACTCTTCTGCCATTTGACAATCTAATGCTCCTTCAGTCCCAAATGTCAACACGTCTTCGTGATGTTTTTGTGGCACAATTGGCCAAGCGTGGGATTGTTGGCCCACTAATATGAGAGGGATGTGAGCCGGGTGTAGACCGTGGTGAGACAGGTGAGTTTTACCCTACTGAGGGTGTGTTGTTGCAGGAGGAATTCTTTGCCAAAAATGGATTTGGAACACAAAAAAAACAGCAAACAAAAGATTGATTTGCAAATAATATGCAGTTAAAAATGAATATGCATAAAAAGAAAACATTTTATTGCAAATACATTTTTTGTTTACAAATCTTTTTTTTTTTTGGTTAGTACTCAACTCATTGTCCAGTTCTTATGCATTTTTTTCCTATTTTTGATGCATATCCATTTTTAGCTGCATATTATTTGCAAATCAATCTTTTGTTTGCTGTTTTTTTTGTGTTGCAAATTCATTTTTGGCAAATAATTCCTCCTGCAACAACACACCCTCAGTAGGGTAAAACTCACCTGTCTCACCACGGTCTACACCCAGCTTTGACCACTTTGAACAATTGACCACTAAATGGTAACACCCCAATACGTTTTTCAACTTGTTTTAGTCGGGGTCCACGTAATCAATTCTAGTAATCACTGTAGACTCAGGATGTGTGACACAGTTCCTAACTCATTAAAACTATATTTATGCACTATTTACTGTTTTTGCCACAGCCTGCGATGCGTCTCTTCTCACATCAAGGGAGTCAGAGCTGAGGATTGTTGTCGTCGGAAGGACGGGATCAGGAAGAAGCTCCTCGGGCAACACCATCCTTGGTAGCTCGGCCTTCAGGGCGGACATGTCCCCCTGCTCGGTCACCACAAGGTGCACCCAACAGACCGGGACAGCTGCCGGAAGGTGCATCTCGGTGGTTGACACTCCTGGGTTCTTCCACACCAACATGTCCACTCAGGACGTCATAGCGGAGCTGGGACAATGTGTAATCCTGTCCTCCCCGGGACCCCACGCCATCTTGGTGACCCTGCACCCTGGCAGGTTCACCCAGGAGGAGAAAGACAGCCTGGAGTGGATCAAGGCAACGTTCGGACCCGGAGCCTCAAGGTTTACTTTGGCATTGTTCACCTGGGGGGATCAGCTACGAGGCAAATGCGTAGAAGACCGCCTGGCGGAGAACGACGAGCTGTCAACGTACGTCAGGAGCTGCCGTGGAGGCTTCCACGTCTTGGACAACAGCGACCAGGAAAACTGGTCACAGGTGGAGCATCTCCTGACAAAGATAGACAAGATGGTGGCAGACAATGACGGCGGCTGCTACAGTAGCGACATGTTCAAGGAGGCTGTGGATGCCATCAGAGATGCCCAGGAGAGGATTCTGGAAGGCGGCGGACATACATGGCTGCGTATGGAGGACAAGGACCGGCAAGAAGAGAAGAGCAGGAGGGAGGAAGAAGAGGCCAGGAGGAGGTCGGAGAGACTCTTCTGGTGCGAGCTGGTGACCGCGCTGGGGAAAGGGGCGGCAGAAGGGGCCGGGATCACCGCGGCCGAAATAGGTAAAGGGAAGGCCATGAAGAAGGTCAAGGTGGTGGAGAAGGCGGCGGCGGCTCTCGTCACCTCACCGTTCTCCGTCCGTTCCGCCGCAAAGGTAGTGGGGGGGGCCGTGAGAGAAGGAAGTAAGGTCCTGTTCAAACACCGCAAAACGTTCTTACAATAGGAGACACTGGACTGGAAACAAGGACAGTCCAAAACTAACAACTGGGAGACACTGGACTGGAAACAAGGACAGTCCAAAACTAACAACGGGGAGACACTGGACTGGAAACAAGGACAGTCCAAAACTAACAACTGGGAGACACTGGACTGGAAACAAGGACAGTCCAAAACTAACAACTGGGAGACACTGGACTGGAAACAAGGACAGTCCAAAACTAACAACTGGGAGACACTGGACTGGAAACAAGGACAGTCCAACACTAACAACTGGGAGACACTGGACTGGAAACAAGGACAGTCCAAAACTAACAACTGGGAGACACTGGACTGGAAACAAGCACAGTCCAAAACTAACAACTGGGAGACACTGGACTGGAAACAATGACAGTCAAAAACTGATAATTGGGAGACACTGGACTGGAAACAAGGACAGTCAAAAACTGATAATTGGGAGACACTGGACTGGAAACAAGGACAGTCAAAAACTGATAATTGGGAGACACTGGACTGGAAACAAGGACAGTCAAAAACTAACAACTGGGAGACACTGGACTGGAAACAAGGACAGTCCAAAACTAACAACTGGGAGACACTGGACTGGAAACAAGGACAGTCCAAAACTAACAACTGGGAGACACTGGACTGGAAACAAGGACAGTCCAAAACTAACAACTGGGAGACACTGGACTGGAAACAAGGACAGTCCAAAACTAACAACTGGGAGACACTGGACTGGAAACAAGGACAGTCCAAAACTAACAACTGGGAGACACTGGACTGGAAACAAGGACAGTCCAAAACTAACAACTGGGAGACACTGGACTGGAAACAAGGACAGTCCAAAACTAACAACTGGGAGACACTGGACTGGAAACAAGGACAGTCCAAAACTAACAACTGGGAGACACTGGACTGGAAACAAGGACAGTCCAAAACTGACAATTGGGAGACACTGGACTGGAAACAATGACAGTCAAAAACTGATAATTGGGAGACACTGGACTGGAAACAAGGACAGTCAAAAACTGATAATTGGGAGACACTGGACTGGAAACAAGGACAGTCAAAAACTGATAATTGGGAGACACTGGACTGGAAACAAGGACAGTCAAAAACTAACAACTGGGAGACACTGGACTGGAAACAAGGACAGTCCAAAACTGACAATTGGGAGACACTGGACTGGAAACAAGGACAGTCAAAAACTGATAATTGGGAGACACTGGACTGGAAACAAGGAGAGTCAAAAACTGACAATTGGGAGACACTGGACTGGAAACAAGGACAGTCCAAACTAACAACTGGGAGACACTGGACTGGAAACAAGGACAGTCCAAAACTAACAACTGGGAGACACTGGACTGGAAACAAGGACAGTCCAAAACTAACAACTGGGAGACACTGGACTGGAAACAAGGACAGTCCAAAACTAACAACTGGGAGACACTGGACTGGAAACAAGGACAGTCCAAAACTGACAATTGGGAGACACTGGACTGGAAACAATGACAGTCAAAAACTGATAATTGGGAGACACTGGACTGGAAACAAGGACAGTCAAAAACTGATAATTGGGAGACACTGGACTGGAAACAAGGACAGTCAAAAACTGATAATTGGGAGACACTGGACTGGAAACAAGGACAGTCCAAAACTAACAACTGGGAGACACTGGACTGGAAACAAGGACAGTCCAAAACTAACAACTGGGAGACACTGGACTGGAAACAAGGACAGTCCAAAACTAACAACTGGGAGACACTGGACTGGAAACAAGGACAGTCCAAAACTAACAACTGGGAGACACTGGACTGGAAACAAGGACAGTCCAAAACTAACAACTGGGAGACACTGGACTGGAAACAAGGACAGTCCAAAACTAACAACTGGGAGACACTGGACTGGAAACAAGGACAGTCCAAAACTAACAACTGGGAGACACTGGACTGGAAACAAGGACAGTCCAAAACTAACAACTGGGAGACACTGGACTGGAAACAAGGACAGTCCAAAACTGACAATTGGGAGACACTGGACTGGAAACAATGACAGTCAAAAACTGATAATTGGGAGACACTGGACTGGAAACAAGGACAGTCAAAAACTGATAATTGGGAGACACTGGACTGGAAACAAGGACAGTCAAAAACTGATAATTGGGAGACACTGGACTGGAAACAAGGACAGTCAAAAACTAACAACTGGGAGACACTGGACTGGAAACAAGGACAGTCCAAAACTAACAACTGGGAGACACTGGACTGGAAACAAGGACAGTCCAAAACTGACAATTGGGAGACACTGGACTGGAAACAATGACAGTCAAAAACTGATAATTGGGAGACACTGGACTGGAAACAAGGACAGTCAAAAACTAACAACTGGGAGACACTGGACTGGAAACAAGGACAGTCCAAAACTAACAACTGGGAGACACTGGACTGGAAACAAGGACAGTCAAAAACTAACAACTGGGAGACACTGGACTGGAAACAAGGACAGTCCAAAACTAACAACTGGGAGACACTGGACTGGAAACAAGGACAGTCCAAAACTAACAACTGGGAGACACTGGACTGGAAACAAGGACAGTCCAAAACTAACAACTGGGAGACACTGGACTGGAAACAAGGACAGTCCAAAACTAACAACTGGGAGACACTGGACTGGAAACAAGGACAGTCCAAAACTGACAATTGGGAGACACTGGACTGGAAACAATGACAGTCAAAAACTGATAATTGGGAGACACTGGACTGGAAACAAGGACAGTCAAAAACTGATAATTGGGAGACACTGGACTGGAAACAAGGACAGTCAAAAACTGATAATTGGGAGACACTGGACTGGAAACAAGGACAGTCAAAAACTAACAACTGGGAGACACTGGACTGGAAACAAGGACAGTCCAAAACTAACAACTGGGAGACACTGGACTGGAAACAAGGACAGTCCAAAACTAACAACGGGGAGACACTGGACTGGAAACAAGGACAGTCCAAAACTAACAACTGGGAGACACTGGACTGGAAACAAGGACAGTCCAAAACTAACAACTGGGAGACACTGGACTGGAAACAAGGACAGTCCAAAACTAACAACTGGGAGACACTGGACTGGAAACAAGGACAGTCCAACACTAACAACTGGGAGACACTGGACTGGAAACAAGGACAGTCCAAAACTAACAACTGGGAGACACTGGACTGGAAACAAGCACAGTCCAAAACTAACAACTGGGAGACACTGGACTGGAAACAATGACAGTCAAAAACTGATAATTGGGAGACACTGGACTGGAAACAAGGACAGTCAAAAACTGATAATTGGGAGACACTGGACTGGAAACAAGGACAGTCAAAAACTGATAATTGGGAGACACTGGACTGGAAACAAGGACAGTCAAAAACTAACAACTGGGAGACACTGGACTGGAAACAAGGACAGTCCAAAACTAACAACTGGGAGACACTGGACTGGAAACAAGGACAGTCCAAAACTAACAACTGGGAGACACTGGACTGGAAACAAGGACAGTCCAAAACTAACAACTGGGAGACACTGGACTGGAAACAAGGACAGTCCAAAACTAACAACTGGGAGACACTGGACTGGAAACAAGGACAGTCCAAAACTAACAACTGGGAGACACTGGACTGGAAACAAGGACAGTCCAAAACTAACAACTGGGAGACACTGGACTGGAAACAAGGACAGTCCAAAACTAACAACTGGGAGACACTGGACTGGAAACAAGGACAGTCCAAAACTAACAACTGGGAGACACTGGACTGGAAACAAGGACAGTCCAAAACTGACAATTGGGAGACACTGGACTGGAAACAATGACAGTCAAAAACTGATAATTGGGAGACACTGGACTGGAAACAAGGACAGTCAAAAACTGATAATTGGGAGACACTGGACTGGAAACAAGGACAGTCAAAAACTGATAATTGGGAGACACTGGACTGGAAACAAGGACAGTCAAAAACTAACAACTGGGAGACACTGGACTGGAAACAAGGACAGTCCAAAACTGACAATTGGGAGACACTGGACTGGAAACAAGGACAGTCAAAAACTGATAATTGGGAGACACTGGACTGGAAACAAGGAGAGTCAAAAACTGACAATTGGGAGACACTGGACTGGAAACAAGGACAGTCCAAACTAACAACTGGGAGACACTGGACTGGAAACAAGGACAGTCCAAAACTAACAACTGGGAGACACTGGACTGGAAACAAGGACAGTCCAAAACTAACAACTGGGAGACACTGGACTGGAAACAAGGACAGTCCAAAACTAACAACTGGGAGACACTGGACTGGAAACAAGGACAGTCCAAAACTGACAATTGGGAGACACTGGACTGGAAACAATGACAGTCAAAAACTGATAATTGGGAGACACTGGACTGGAAACAAGGACAGTCAAAAACTGATAATTGGGAGACACTGGACTGGAAACAAGGACAGTCAAAAACTGATAATTGGGAGACACTGGACTGGAAACAAGGACAGTCCAAAACTAACAACTGGGAGACACTGGACTGGAAACAAGGACAGTCCAAAACTAACAACTGGGAGACACTGGACTGGAAACAAGGACAGTCCAAAACTAACAACTGGGAGACACTGGACTGGAAACAAGGACAGTCCAAAACTAACAACTGGGAGACACTGGACTGGAAACAAGGACAGTCCAAAACTAACAACTGGGAGACACTGGACTGGAAACAAGGACAGTCCAAAACTAACAACTGGGAGACACTGGACTGGAAACAAGGACAGTCCAAAACTAACAACTGGGAGACACTGGACTGGAAACAAGGACAGTCCAAAACTAACAACTGGGAGACACTGGACTGGAAACAAGGACAGTCCAAAACTGACAATTGGGAGACACTGGACTGGAAACAATGACAGTCAAAAACTGATAATTGGGAGACACTGGACTGGAAACAAGGACAGTCAAAAACTGATAATTGGGAGACACTGGACTGGAAACAAGGACAGTCAAAAACTGATAATTGGGAGACACTGGACTGGAAACAAGGACAGTCAAAAACTAACAACTGGGAGACACTGGACTGGAAACAAGGACAGTCCAAAACTAACAACTGGGAGACACTGGACTGGAAACAAGGACAGTCCAAAACTGACAATTGGGAGACACTGGACTGGAAACAATGACAGTCAAAAACTGATAATTGGGAGACACTGGACTGGAAACAAGGACAGTCAAAAACTAACAACTGGGAGACACTGGACTGGAAACAAGGACAGTCCAAAACTAACAACTGGGAGACACTGGACTGGAAACAAGGACAGTCAAAAACTAACAACTGGGAGACACTGGACTGGAAACAAGGACAGTCCAAAACTAACAACTGGGAGACACTGGACTGGAAACAAGGACAGTCCAAAACTAACAACTGGGAGACACTGGACTGGAAACAAGGACAGTCCAAAACTAACAACTGGGAGACACTGGACTGGAAACAAGGACAGTCCAAAACTAACAACTGGGAGACACTGGACTGGAAACAAGGACAGTCCAAAACTGACAATTGGGAGACACTGGACTGGAAACAATGACAGTCAAAAACTGATAATTGGGAGACACTGGACTGGAAACAAGGACAGTCAAAAACTGATAATTGGGAGACACTGGACTGGAAACAAGGACAGTCAAAAACTGATAATTGGGAGACACTGGACTGGAAACAAGGACAGTCAAAAACTAACAACTGGGAGACACTGGACTGGAAACAAGGACAGTCCAAAACTGACAATTGGGAGACACTGGACTGGAAACAAGGACAGTCAAAAACTGATAATTGGGAGACACTGGACTGGAAACAAGGAGAGTCAAAAACTAACAACTGGGAGACACTGGACTGGAAACAAGGACAGTCCAAACTAACAACTGGGAGACACTGGACTGGAAACAAGGACAGTCAAAAACTGACAATTGGCCAAGCCTGCTAACTGACATCCATTTTGGGCTAAAATATTCAAACCAGTAAACTAGTAGGGTTATGAATATTTCATATCACGATTATTAGGCCCAAAATGATCACTTACTCAGGATTGCTGAATGTGCTCAAAAAGTACTTAAACACAGACTGAAATATTTAACCCAACCTTTAATTTGGTCTGAGTGTGTAAATAAAAGCCGGTAGGGAAGAAGTGAAAGCTAACTTGCTATGTGCTAATTCCTTGTGCACCCCCAGTGCCCAAAACTGGCATTTCATGTGTTCCTTGCGTGATATCACTCAGTTGAAAAAGTTCCATCCATGTTCTACCGCTTGTCCCTTTCAGGGTCGCGGGGGGTGCTGGAGCCTATCCCAGCTGCATTCTGGCGGGGGGCAGGGTACACCCTGGACAAGTCACCACCTCATCACAGGGCCAACACAGATAGACAACATTCACACACTAGGGACCATTTAGTGTTGCCAATCAACCTATCCCCAGGTGCATGTCTTTGGAGGTGGGAGGGGCCTATCCCCAGGTGCATGTCTTTGGAGGTGGGAGGGGCCTATCCCCAGGTGCATGTCTTTGGAGTTTAAAGGTTAGCAGTCAAAATTTTTGGAGAACTTGTCCCTAGAGAAGTCCTGTTGGGAGTGCTCAGAGAGTAGGGGGCATCGGACCGTCTTGATTGTGGTGGTCTGTTCCCTGTATGATCAGGGTCAGAGCTTGGTCCGCATTGCCGGCAGTAAGTCGGACCTGTTTCCAGAGGGGTTTTGGACTCCATCAGGGCTGCCCTTTGTCAACAAGTCTGTTTACAACTTTTATGGACAGAATTTTTAGGCGCAGTCAGGGCGTTGAGGGGATCCGGTTTGGTGGCTGCGGGATTAGGTCTCTGCTTTTTGCAGATGATCTGACCAGGATCTTCAGCTCTCACTGGATCAGTTCGCAGCAGAGTGTGAAGCGACTGGGATGAGAATCAGCATCTCCAAGTCCGAGTCCATGGTTCTCGCCCGTAAAAGGGTGGAGTGCCTTCTCCGGGTTGGAGAGGAGATCTTGCCCCATGTGGAGGAGTTCAAGAACCTCCAAGTCTTGTTCACAAGTGAGGGAAGAGTGGATGGTGAGATCGACAGGAGGATCGGTGCAGCGTCTTCAGTAATGCGGACGCTGTATCGATCCGTTGTGGTGAAGAAGGAGCTGAGCCGGAAGGCAAAGCTCTCAATTTACCGGTCGATCTACGTTCCCATCCTCACCTATGGTCATGAGCTTTGGGTTATGACCGAAAGGACAAGATCACGGGTACAAGCGGCCCAAATGAGTTTCCTGGTTTCTCCCTTAGAGATAGGGTGAGAAGCTCCGTCATCCGGGAGGAGCTCAAAGTAAAGCCGCTGCTCCTCCACATGGAGAGGAGCCAGATGAGGTGGTTCGGGCATCTGGTCAGGATGCCACCTGAAAACCTCCCTAGGGCACGTCCGCCTGGTATGAGGAAACGGGGAAAGGCCCAGAACACCTTGGAGAGACTATGTCTCCCAGCCAACCTGGGAACGCCCGGGAGGAGCCGGAAGGTGGCCGGGGAGAGGGAAGTCTGGGCTTATCTGCTTAGGCTGCTGCCCCCGCGACCCCACCTCGGATAAGCGGAAGAAGATGGATGTATGGATATATATTTTTAACAGCTATTGATGATTTATGTATGGTGTGAACAGGTGTGCTGCATCCATGTATGAAGTATTCACTACGCCGAGACCACACATGATTTTAACGTGTTGCCAAGTCACAAAAAAAAGACCACTTCATTTCATGAGAAAAAAGACATTTATAAAGTGTAAAAAAACCCAAACCGTCAACATTGTCCATGTCCCTTTTTCCCTGACACGACATTTGGTGAGCAGCAAATATAATAAAGTTGCTGATTTATGGAGGTTTCATTTTTGCCCTCAGTGAAGTCTTCATGCAGAATATGTAAGAAATATGCAAGAAATATGTAAGAAATATGCAAGAAATATGTAAGAAATATGCAAGAAATATGTAAGAAATATGCAAGAAATATGTAAGAAATATGCAAGAAATATGTAAGAAATATGTAAGAAATACGTAAGAAATACACAAGAAATATGTAAGAAATATGCAAGAAATATGTAAGAAATATGCAAGAAATATGTAAGAAATAGGCAAGAAATATGTAAGAAATATGCAAGAAATATGTAAGAAATATGCAAGAAATATGTAAGAAATATGTAAGAAATAGGCAAGAAATATGTAAGAAATATGCAAGAAATACGTAAGAAATAGGTAAGAAATATATAAAACAGTAACCAGGCAGGCTTCAAAGGTTCCACGTAGAAAAAGGAGGCACTTTGTGATTGATCCAGTATCGCTACCGGGTTCTGATACCAGCGTGATTCACGGACCGAGACCAAGTCCGATCCAATCTGCGGAGTTTTACGATACCATGTCTGTGCTTTACTAGGCCACCTACTCAGTGGCCTAGTGGTTAGAGTGTCCGCCCTGAGATGGGTAGGTTGTGAGTTCAAACCCCGGCCGAGTCATACCAAAGACTATAAAAATGGGAGCCATTACCTCCCTGCTTGCCACTCAGCATCAAGGCTTGGAATTGGGGGTTAAATCACCAAAAATGATTCCCGGGCGCGGCCACCGCTGCTGCTCACTGCTCCCCTCACCTCCCAGGGGGTGAACAAGGGGATGGGTCAAATGCAGAGGACAAATTTCACCACACCTAGCGTGTGTGTGTGTGACTATCATTGGTACTTTAACTTTAACTTTTTAACTTTTAACGTCTGCCAGCATCTTAACTCGCTGGTGGAAAACCATGGAATGGGTTCCCGTAAAGGAGGTGTGTCGCAAAAAGGCGTCATAACGACACACCGCCATTCCAGAACTTCATTCCACAGTTAGCAGCCAGCTAGCACTACAACTACGCAAGTTTTGCCGTACAAATATTCTGCCAAACTTCCTTGTTACTCTCCGCTCTAACGTAATTCTGGCTATTCTGTTACTATCCTGTGGCAGTGCTCTGCCGTGGTTTCCCCTGACCACCACACACTGGCACGAGAGCCCCGGTATTCTGGTTACAATATCTGCGGCAACCGCACTCAACTTTCCAGTCTTAGTCTATTTTGCTCTCTGTTGTGCTCTCCAGCGTGTGTCTTTCTAACTCCAACAACGTGTCTCGTTCCGGCTGCTGCTAATAAGGGCGACAGGTGATTAGATAACAAGCCCCAGCTGGGCAATCTACTCACCTGCCGCTGACTTCGAGGCCGGTCCTTACACACCCCCGCTCCGCGGCAGGCCCGCAAGCCACGCCCTCCTCCACATATACATTCAAGCTAGCTTAGCGGTTAACATGGCTTCTCGTCTCAGTCTGCTCTCACTTGCTCGGTGCGTCGCATGTTGAGCTAGTCCTCCAGTGATAATGCTACTTGTAAAGGAATGTATGGTAAACTCCAGACTACAAGCCGCTACTATTTTCTTACACTTTGAACCCCGCGGCTTATAAAACAGTGCAGCTGATTTATAGATTTTTCTTCGCTGACGGCCGTAACGCAAAAATTGAAACAAAACAAAGAAGCAAATAACACAGCAAATAAGATGGTGTGTTATTGTCTGTGCTGTGGCGACATTTTCTAGTCCGGTTCACTCATTGCAGGTACTGCATTGCTGCATCATTCCGTGTTCTAGCCATCCATAGCGTTACTACTCGTATGGGTTCTTCATAAATCAGTCTAAGCAACGTTTGTAAGTTTTACAATATAACTAAAACTATTCTTACTTACTAAAGTGTCCCATGTGTGATGTCTGTAGGAGTGTTTTCATGCATATTTGTACGTGCCATCGTAATGTAATCAAGCTAGTGTCATTAGCATGACCTAATATGCTAACACGTTTACGAGTTTACATTCTTTTTGTATTGTTTCACTTTCATAAATTCCTCAGTAAATTCAGCAAAACGTCAGCGTGGAGTTATTGAGTCTGTTTAGCTGATTGGAGAGCTAGCTTGCGCAGCTAGTGGCTCCATGACCATGACTTCTGTTTTGTTTGATCAGCCGTTTTACTGCCGTGTTACAGACACCGTTTGGAAACAGATAAGGTACGTAAATAAACATTTACAGAATATTTCTGTGTAAATAACTCATTTCACAACATTTATATCTGCATCATTTAAATGTAAACTTTTTTTTCTTTCTAAAATTGAATGGGTGCGGCTTAGAGTCTCGGAAAACACGGTAGTTCATTTTCCGCCATTTAGGCGAGCATTATTAACTTTTAAGAGCATTCTGTATTTAGCTGCACCAGATAGCCCTCTGCTAACCAGACCAAAAATAACAATAAACAGTAACACTAAAACCATGTGACTAAAATAAATTCAGCTAATTTTCATTGTCGTTTACGTCGACTAATCACGGCAACGCTCTATAAAATCAAAATAATGATTATATAATTAATATTTAAAGAAACAAAGCTCTGGTATTAGACTAGTATCGGAATCTGTGCGTTCTTAACATTGTTCATTGAAGGAAACCTTTCCATTATTATTAGAATCACTTTGCATTAAAAACTTCTAAAACTGCATTAAGTCGTCTCTGCGCTGTAAACATCACTTCTAATGAAGAAAACCTTTTTCTGCATTGTTGCCCAACTTCCTGTCTAAACATCTGCATTTCACATAAATATGATACAACTTTATATATATACACGCATATATATATATATATACATATATATATATGTGTTAAAATACATATATATAGGTATATATACATATACATACATACGTATGTATGTATATGTATATATACCTATATATATGTATTTTAACACATATATATATATATATATATATATATATATATATATATATATATATATATATATATATATATATATATATATATATATATATATATATATATATATATATATAAATAAAGGGCTGTCAAAGTTAGCGCTTTAACTGATAATCCCAAAACATCATGGCATATATCGTGTATAGACACAGATTAATCACAGAATTTATTTGGACCATATTAGAGGAATATTTGGACAGAATGAACTGTACATGAGAGTACTTTACGTTCAGGTACGTAACATGAATGTTTCCTAGTACGCACACATTGTATCTCATTTACGCTCCGGAAGAAGAGTTGCCAGGAACGAGACGAAGGCAAGTTAACTTTCGGTTTCGATTCCCGCCAAGGACTTTGCGATGACGAGTGAGGAGACTCGGCTGGCAAACTTCACCTCAAAGTAAAGCCTCAAATTGTTAGCGAGTTTTGAGCAAATAAATGTTCCTGCGTTACATTTGAACAATACATATGAATTGTTGTCCGAATAATGGGGTCTTTTTTAATGTTATTTAAATTATGCAAGTAAGTAATTTACTGCCATTAATCCCAATTAATCAAAATGCAAAAGTGTGATTAATCTGATTTAAACATTTAATCATTTGACAGCACGAGTATATCTGGAACAATTACAATTTTTAATTGCGATAAATGTTGAAGATTTTTGTGATTTATGATTGTTTGTGAGGGCACCAAGGGTACTTCCGTGTGTGTTCCAGGACAGTTCAGCTTGTCGTGTGGTCTTGGTATTGACTAATAACTTCCTTGTTATGTGTGTTTGATACACAGTATTGTAGAACACTTGATATCATATTGAAAGCATACACAACTTCAGTAAAATACAAACTCATATTTACATCCTTTCTTATGGAACTCTTTGCTTCACTATACAAACTTTGTGATTTAATGGAGGTTCCTCTGTGTACATACATGAAATAAATGATTCTCATTAAGTTTGTCCACTAATTGTGCCTCGGCCTGGTCACTCGTCTGAGCTCCAGCGTGGACGCCATAACCAGGAAACGTGGCGTGGAAAAGTACAAACTATCTCCCGGTTTTGCTTCATTGTAGGGTGAGAAAAGCAAGCCCAAACAGGCAACCGCACGTTCAAAAACAAGCCCCCCCCCCCCACCAAAAAACGCCTGCGACTCGCAAACTTAGCAAGCGACTTTAGAAAAAAGTTAGTTTGTAGTACGCAACCTTGACAACACAACCAGGACTCAAGTTTCAGCTTTGTATTCTTTTCTCTGATCGTAACATTAAAAAAATTATCTCGTTAAAGGAAACTTACATTAACTTCTTATTGCATTAACTTTGACAGCCCTATTATACATATATATATACTGTATATATATACTGTACATATATATATATATATATATATATATACTGTATATATATATATATATACACATACATATATATATATATATACTGTATATATATATATATATATATACATAAATATAAATATATACATATATATACAGTGTATATATATATATATATATATATACATAAATATAAATATATACATATATACAGTGTATATATATATATGTATATATATATATATAAATATATATATATATATTTATGTATATATATATATATATACATAAATATATATATATACATATATATACAGTGTATATATATGTATATATATATATATAGGTATATATATATATATATACATATATGTATACCTATATATATATACATACATATATATGTGTGTATATACATACAGTATATATGCATGTTTACATATATATGTGTGTATATACATACAGTATATATGCATGTTTATATGTATACCTATATATATATATATATATATATATATATATATATATATATATATATATATATATATATATATATACACATATATATGTGTATATATACATACAGTATATATGCCTGTATATATATATATAAATATCCACACATATGTATACATACATATATATATACACATAAATGCATATATATATATCCATCCATCCATTTTCATTTTCTACCGCTTGTCTATATATATATATATATATATATATATATATATATATATATATATATATATATATATATATATATATATACATCAAAAAGAAAGTACCGACCAACAATAATTCAATTTGAAGTAAAGTACTAGTTTTGATGGACAGAATGTCAGCTAAAGAGTCCCCCAGAGAAGTCGGGTGTTGTGTTCAGGTTCTGTGCTAGATAGGCATCGGCAGGCTCATCTTTGCTCTTCCTCGTAGAACTGTGGAGACAGACAAAAAAAAAAAAAAATCATTAATAAGTAGGAGTGTGCGATATTACGGTTTCAAAATATTATCAATAATGCCGTGACGTGTGACGTATCAAACCAAACCATATTTTCCAGACAATAGAGTGCACGGGAATATAAGCCACACCCACTACATTTGACAAGAAATTACATATTAGCTGCACCGCAGAAATAGAATATACCGATAGGAAATATTCTGTAAATGTTTATTTAAATACTTGAATTGTTTCCAAATAACAGGGCAGTAAAACGGCTGATCAAACAAAACAGAAGTCATGGTCATGGAGCCACTAGCTGCGCAAGCTAGCTCTCCAATCAGCTAAACAGACTCAATAACTCCACGCTGACGTTTTGCTGAATTTACTGAGGAATTTATGAAAGTGAAACAAAACAAAAAGAATGTAAGTTAATAATATCAATCAATCAATCATCAATCTATGTTTATTTATATAGCCCTAAATCACAAGTGTCTCAAAGGGCTGTACAAGCCACAACGACATCCTCGGTACAGAGCCCACATACGGGCAAGGAAAACTCACCCCAGTAATAATACTAACACGGACACTTGCAAACATGTTAGCATATTAGCTAATGCTAACGACACAAGCTTGATTACATTACTATAGCACGTACAAATAAGCATAATGTACTGAAAGCATTTATTGATACATGTACACAATTATTATGTTTTGACCTAAAATACTCTAAAGATGCATTGCACCAGTAAATGCTTTTAAATGAAGAAAAAAAAAAAGAATAACATTTTATATATCACAAAAAGACACTATGGTGGTAAAATAAGTGTAAAAGGTACATCTTATTTATATTGCTACTTAAATGTATTGTTATTTCTATTATTATAATTATTATTATTTTACTTGTTGTGGTTTAATTATTTGTTACTAATTTATATCCGTTTTTTTTTTTAAAAGTATATTAAAAGTGGAGTTTTGGTGGTACAATAAATACTCAAATTCATGAATAATCGAGTAATTAATCGTGATTACAATATCACTCAAAATGATCATGATTATTATTTTTTACATTTCCAATAATTCAAATTAACTTTAAAAAAAAAAGACCTGAATATGTTTGACAAAAATCTATTTTATTGACAGAAAGTCCAACATTTTATACATTGTATATAAAAAGTTGTGTTTGGTGTGGAGGAGCACGTGTGGACAAAATATATCTCGATTATTCGCGATTAACGCAATAACTGTTGTGATTAATCACATGAGGTAATGCATTAATGTGACAATTGAGTCCATTTATTTTATTTCAATAAAATAAATTAGATGTGGCCTGCCTTGTCATTAGATGTGGCCCGCCGCATCATTACATGTGGCCCGCCGCGTCATTAGATGTGGCCCGCCGCATCATTACATGTGGCCTGCCTTGTCATTAGATGTGGCCTGCCTTGTCATTAGATGTGGCCCACCACGTCATTAGATGTGGCCTGCCTTGTCATTAGATGTGGCCCGCCACGTCATTAGATGTGGCCTGCCTTGTCATTAGATGTGGCCCGCCTCGTCATTAGATGTGGCCTACCACTGCATTAATGTGAGCTGTGGCCATCTACGCCAGCTACACAATTTTACATGACCAGCTACACCATTTAATGACACCTGCTACACCCTTTAATGTGGCCCGCCAGATTGTTTAATTTGGCCCGCCTCATCATTTAATATTAAAGTGGCCCTCCACATCGTTAATATGACCCGCCAAATCATTTAATGTCGCCAACTAAATCATTTTAACGTGAACAGTCAGGTTATTTAATGTGACCTGACAGATCATTTCATTTGGTCCACCTCGTCATTTAAATTGGCCTGCCACATCATTAAAGTTGCCCTCTACAATGTTAACGACCCGCCATATCATTTAATGTCGCAGACTAAATCAATTAATGTGGCCCGCTACATCATTAAAGTGGCCCTCCACATCATTAATGTGACCTGCTATATCAATTAATTTTGGACCACTATATTATTTAACCTGACCAGCCAAATCGTTTAATGTGGCCCGCCGCTTTATTTGATGTGGCCTGCCTCATCATTTAATGTAGCCTGCCACATCATTAAAGTGCCCCTCCACTGTTAATTGAACAAGTGCACTTAGTAAGTGCACAATTGAAGTACACTTAAGTACACACATTAAGTGCAATTGTTAATTGAACAAGTGCACTTAGTAAGTGCACAATTGAAGTACACTTAAGTACACACATTAAGTGCAATTGTTAATTGAACAAGTGCACTTAGTAAGTGCACAATTGAAGTACACTTAAGTACACACATTAAGTGCAATTGTTAATTGAACAAGTGCGCAAAATGAGTGCAGTTACTAAGTGCAAAATTTTAAGTGCAATTAAGTGCACATGTTGAGTGCACAAGTTAAGTGCATGAAAAAGGTGCATTTACTAAATCCACAATTTAAGTGCAATTAAGGGCACATGTTGAGTGCACAAGTTAAGTGCGTGAAAAAGGTGCATTTACTACGTCCACAATTTAAGTGCAATTAAGTGCACATGTTGAGAGCACACGTTAAGCACACAAAATAAGTGCACAATTTAAGTGCAATTAAGTGCACACATCAAGTGCACACATTATGTGCACATGTTGAGGGCACAAGTTAAGGGTGCAAAATAAGTGCACCACATGTGAGTGTACAATTTAAGTGTGCTTAAGTACACATTAAGTGCACATGTTGAGTGCACAAGTTAAAATGTGCAAAATAAGCGCACGTATTATTTGCACATTACGTGCACATGGTAATACACAAGTAAAGTGTGCAAAATAAGTGCACTTGTTAAGAGCACAATTCAAGCACAATTAAGTGCACACATTTAGTGTGCATGTTGAGTGCACAAGTTAAGTGTGTAAAATAAGTGCACTTACTAAGTGCACTTACTAAGTACACAATTTAAGTGCAATTAAATGCACACAGTAAGTGCACATATTGAAGTACACTTAAGTACACACATTAAGTGCAAATGTTAATTCAACAAGTGTGCAAAATAAGTGCACTTACTAAGTGCAACATTTTAATTGCAATTAAGTGCACATGTTGAGCGCACAAGTTAAGTGTGCGAAATAAGTGCACCTACTAAGTCCACAATTTAAGTGCAATTAAATGCACACAGTAAGTGCACATATTGAAGTACACTTAAGTACACACATTAAGTGCAAACGTTGATTCAACAAGTGTGCAAAATAAGTGCACTTACTAAGTGCAACATTTTAATTGCAATTAAGTGCACATGTTGAGTGCACAAGTTAAGTGCGTGAAAAAGGTGCATTTACTAAGTCCACAATTTAAGTGCAATTAAGGGCACATGTTGAGAGCACAAGTTAAGCACACAAAATAAGTGTACTAAGTGTACAATTTAAGTGCACACAATATGTGCACATGTTGAGGGCACAAGTTAAGGGTGCAAAATAAGTGCACCACATGTGCGTGTACAATTTAAGTGTGCTTAAGTACACACATTAAATGCACACGTTGAGTGCCCAAGTTAAAATGTGCAAAATAAGCGCGCGTACTATTTGCACATTACGTGCACATGGTAATTGCACAAGTAAAGTGGGCAAAATAAGATAGGAGCACAATTTCAGTGCAATTAAGTGCACACAGTAAGTGCACAAATGAAGTGCATGAAATAAGTGCACCAACTAAGTGCACAATTGAAGTGCACACACGGCGTGCTTGTTGTTGAGTGCACAACTTAAGAGCGCTTAAGTACACAGGTTGGGGCTGTATAGCTCGGTGGGTAGAGTGGCCGTGCCAGCAACTTGAGGGTTCCAGGTTCGATCCCTGTTCCGCCATCCTAGTCACTGCCGCAGTGTCCTTGAGCAAGGCACTTCACCCACCTGCTCCCAGTGCCACCCACACTGCTTTAAACCTCATTTCAATAATGGCTTTCACTGTGTATTGATTGGTTTAGCAATCTATTGATTAGGTGGTTGGATTAATGGAGTGATGGCACAAAACTCACTTTGAAGTTTCAATGCGTATTTTACAGCAAATAGTTGAAATAGATAGACATAATTGTGTGGATGGTTGCAGTCCTAAACACGGAAGAGGAAACAAGAAGACTCACCCTTGGTGACGTAAAGGTAGAAGAAGTCACAGTAGAAGATGGTCTGCACCACACCAGACACCACAGCGATCTGGTCGAAGAAGCCCTCGGTGTGGTAGCGCCACACCCAGTTGGCGATGTAGAGCGCTCGGTAGAGGCCCAGGAAGAAGAGGTAATGGGTGGTGATGGACTCGGCCTCGCCCGTCTTGGTGATCATGAAGAGCTGCGGCATGATGGCCACAGACTCCAGGAAGATGGAGAAAGTCCACAGGATCTGGGTGGAGCGAGAAGAAGAAGAAGAAGAAGAAGAAGAAGAAGAAGAAGGGCACAGGGAGCTTTGGGCTGGAAGGACAGGAGTGGACCGTGGTTTACCTCCAACGGGGTGAGTGCGTAGTTCTCCAGGAAGGAAAGACCGATGACTGGCACCAACAGGAACTCCACACGGAAGGTGTCGTTCTCAGAGTTGTAGGAGCTCCTGAAGCGCATGTAGATCATGTACACCGTGGCATAGGACAGAGCCAGAAACACCACCTGACATCATTATATACACATCATTATTATTCATCATTATATACACATCATTATTATTCATCATTATATACACATCATTATTATTCATCATTATATATGCATAATTATTATTCATCATTATATATGCATCATTATTATTCATCATTATATATGCATGTAGATCATGTACACCGTGGCATAGGACAGAGCCAGAAACACCACCTGACATCATTATATACACATCATTATTATTAATCATTATATACACATCATTATTATTCATCATTATATACACATCATTATTATTCATCATTATATACACATCATTATTATTCATCATTATATACACATCATTATTATTCATCATTATATATGCATAATTATTATTCATCATTATATATGCATCATTATTATTCATCATTATATACACATCATTATTATTCATCATTATATACACATCATTATTATTCATCATTATATACACATCATTATTATTCATCATTATATATGCATAATTATTATTCATCATTATATATATGCATCATTATTATTCATCATTATATATGCATAATTATTATTCATCATTATATATGCATCATTATTATTCATCATTATATATGCATGTAGATCATGTACACCGTGGCATAGGACAGAGCCAGAAACACCACCTGACATCATTATATACACATCATTATTATTCATCATTATATACACATCATTATTATTCATCATTATATACACATCATTATTATTCATCATTATATATGCATAATTATTATTCATCATTATATATGCATCATTATATATGCATGTAGATCATGTACACCGTGGCATAGGACAGAGCCAGAAACACCACCTGACATCATTATATACACATCATTATTATTAATCATTATATACACATCATTATTATTCATCATTATATACACATCATTATTATTCATCATTATATACACATCATTATTATTCATCATTATATACACATCATTATTATTCATCATTATATATGCATAATTATTATTCATCATTATATATGCATCATTATTATTCATCATTATATATGCATGTAGATCATGTACACCGTGGCATAGGACAGAGCCAGAAACACCACCTGACATCATTATATACACATCATTATTATTCATCATTATATACACATCATTATTATTCATCATTATATACACATCATTATTATTCATCATTATATAGGCATAATTATTATTCATCATTATATATGCATCATTATTATTCATCATTATATATGCATGTAGATCATGTACACCGTGGCATAGGACAGAGCCAGAAACACCACTTGACATCATTATATACACATCATTATTATTAATCATTATATACACATCATTATTATTCATCATTATATACACATCATTATTATTCATCATTATATACACATCATTATTATTCATCATTATATACACATCATTATTATTCATCATTATATATGCATAATTATTATTCATCATTATATATGCATCATTATTATTCATCATTATATACACATCATTATTATTCATCATTATATACACATCATTATTATTCATCATTATATACACATCATTATTATTCATCATTATATATGCATAATTATTATTCATCATTATATATATGCATCATTATTATTCATCATTATATATGCATAATTATTATTCATCATTATATATGCATCATTATTATTCATCATTATATATGCATGTAGATCATGTACACCGTGGCATAGGACAGAGCCAGAAACACCACTTGACATCATTATATACACATCATTATTATTAATCATTATATACACATCATTATTATTCATCATTATATACACATCATTATTATTCATCATTATATACACATCATTATTATTCATCATTATATACACATCATTATTATTCATCATTATATATGCATAATTATTATTCATCATTATATATGCATCATTATTATTCATCATTATATACACATCATTATTATTCATCATTATATACACATCATTATTATTCATCATTATATACACATCATTATTATTCATCATTATATATGCATAATTATTATTCATCATTATATATATGCATCATTATTATTCATCATTATATATGCATAATTATTATTCATCATTATATATGCATCATTATTATTCATCATTATATATGCATGTAGATCATGTACACCGTGGCATAGGACAGAGCCAGAAACACCACCTGACATCATTATATACACATCATTATTATTCATCATTATATACACATCATTATTATTCATCATTATATACACATCATTATTATTCATCATTATATATGCATAATTATTATTCATCATTATATATGCATCATTATTATTCATCATTATATATGCATGTAGATCATGTACACCGTGGCATAGGACAGAGCCAGAAACACCACCTGACATCATTATATACACATCATTATTATTAATCATTATATACACATCATTATTATTCATCATTATATACACATCATTATTATTCATCATTATATACACATCATTATTATTCATCATTATATACACATCATTATTATTCATCATTATATATGCATAATTATTATTCATCATTATATATGCATCATTATTATTCATCATTATATACACATCATTATTATTCATCATTATATACACATCATTATTATTCATCATTATATACACATCATTATTATTCATCATTATATATGCATAATTATTATTCATCATTATATATATGCATCATTATTATTCATCATTATATATGCATAATTATTGTTCATCATTATATATGCATCATTATTATTCATCATTATATATGCATGTAGATCATGTACACCGTGGCATAGGACAGAGCCAGAAACACCACCTGACATCATTATATACACATCATTATTATTCATCATTATATACACATCATTATTATTCATCATTATATACACATCATTATTATTCATCATTATATATGCATAATTATTATTCATCATTATATATGCATCATTATATATGCATGTAGATCATGTACACCGTGGCATAGGACAGAGCCAGAAACACCACCTGACATCATTATATACACATCATTATTATTAATCATTATATACACATCATTATTATTCATCATTATATACACATCATTATTATTCATCATTATATACACATCATTATTATTCATCATTATATATGCATAATTATTATTCATCATTATATATGCATCATTATTATTCATCATTATATACACATCATTATTATTCATCATTATATACACATCATTATTATTCATCATTATATACACATCATTATTATTCATCATTATATATGCATAATTATTATTCATCATTATATATATGCATCATTATTATTCATCATTATATATGCATAATTATTATTCATCATTATATATGCATCATTATTATTCATCATTATATATGCATGTAGATCATGTACACCGTGGCATAGGACAGAGCCAGAAACACCACCTGACATCATTATATACACATCATTATTATTCATCATTATATACACATCATTATTATTCATCATTATATACACATCATTATTATTCATCATTATATATGCATAATTATTATTCATCATTATATATGCATCATTATTATTCATCATTATATATGCATGTAGATCATGTACACCGTGGCATAGGACAGAGCCAGAAACACCACCTGACATCATTATATACACATCATTATTATTAATCATTATATACACATCATTATTATTCATCATTTTATACACATCATTATTATTCATCATTATATACACATTATTATTATTCATCATTATATACACATCATTATTATTCATCATTATATATGCATAATTATTATTCATCATTATATATGCATCATTATTATTCATCATTATATACACATCATTATTATTCATCATTATATACACATCAATCAATGTCAATCAATGTTTATTTATATAGCCCTAAATCACAAGTGTCTCAAAGGGCTGTACAAGCCACAACGACATCCTCGGTACAGAGCCCACATACGGGCAAGGACATCATTATTATTCATCATTATATACACATCATTATTATTCATCATTATATATGCATAATTATTATTCATCATTATATATATGCATCATTATTATTCATCATTATATATGCATAATTATTATTCATCATTATATATGCATCATTATTATTCATCATTATATATGCATGTAGATCATGTACACCGTGGCATAGGACAGAGCCAGAAACACCACCTGACATCATTATATACACATCATTATTATTAATCATTATATACACATCATTATTATTCATCATTATATACACATCATTATTATTCATCATTATATACACATCATTATTATTCATCATTATATATATATAATTATTATTCATCATTATATATGCATCATTATTATTCATCATTATATACACATCATTATTATTCATCATTATATACACATCATTATTATTCATCATTATATACACATCATTATTATTCATCATTATATATGCATAATTATTATTCATCATTATATATATGCATCATTATTATTCATCATTATATATGCATAATTATTATTCATCATTATATATGCATCATTATTATTCATCATTATATATGCATGTAGATCATGTACACCGTGGCATAGGACAGAGCCAGAAACACCACCTGACATCATTATATACACATCATTATTATTAATCATTATATACACATCATTATTATTCATCATTATATACACATCATTATTATTCATCATTATATACACATCATTATTATTCATCATTATATACACATCATTATTATTCATCATTATATATGCATAATTATTATTCATCATTATATATGCATCATTATTATTCATCATTATATACACATCATTATTATTCATCATTATATACACATCATTATTATTCATCATTATATACACATCATTATTATTCATCATTATATATGCATAATTATTATTCATCATTATATATATGCATCATTATTATTCATCATTATATATGCATAATTATTATTCATCATTATATATGCATCATTATTATTCATCATTATATATGCATGTAGATCATGTACACCGTGGCATAGGACAGAGCCAGAAACACCACCTGACATCATTATATACACATCATTATTATTAATCATTATATACACATCATTATTATTCATCATTATATACACATCATTATTATTCATCATTATATACACATCATTATTATTCATCATTATATACACATCATTATTATTCATCATTATATATATATAATTATTATTCATCATTATATATGCATCATTATTATTCATCATTATATACACATCATTATTATTCATCATTATATACACATCATTATTATTCATCATTATATACACATCATTATTATTCATCATTATATATGCATAATTATTATTCATCATTATATATATGCATCATTATTATTCATCATTATTCATCATTATATATGCATAATTATTATTCATCATTATATATGCATCATTATTATTCATCATTATATATGCATGTAGATCATGTACACCGTGGCATAGGACAGAGCCAGAAACACCACCTGACATCATTATATACACATCATTATTATTAATCATTATATACACATCATTATTATTCATCATTATATACACATCATTATTATTCATCATTATATACACATCATTATTATTCATCATTATATACACATCATTATTATTCATCATTATATATGCATAATTATTATTCATCATTATATATGCATCATTATTATTCATCATTATATACACATCATTATTATTCATCATTATATACACATCATTATTATTCATCATTATATACACATCATTATTATTCATCATTATATATGCATAATTATTATTCATCATTATATATATGCATCATTATTATTCATCATTATATATGCATAATTATTATTCATCATTATATATGCATCATTATTATTCATCATTATATATGCATGTAGATCATGTACACCGTGGCATAGGACAGAGCCAGAAACACCACCTGACATCATTATATACACATCATTATTATTAATCATTATATACACATCATTATTATTCATCATTATATACACATCATTATTATTCATCATTATATACACATCATTATTATTCATCATTATATACACATCATTATTATTCATCATTATATATATATATAATTATTATTCATCATTATATATGCATCATTATTATTCATCATTATATACACATCATTATTATTCATCATTATATACACATCATTATTATTCATCATTATATACACATCATTATTATTCATCATTATATATGCATAATTATTATTCATCATTATATATATGCATCATTATTATTCATCATTATTCATCATTATATATGCATAATTATTATTCATCATTATATATGCATCATTATTATTCATCATTATATATGCATGTAGATCATGTACACCGTGGCATAGGACAGAGCCAGAAACACCACCTGACATCATTATATACACATCATTATTATTAATCATTATATACACATCATTATTATTCATCATTATATACACATCATTATTATTCATCATTATACACACATCATTATTATTCATCATTATATATGCATGTAGATCATGTACACCGTGGCATAGGACAGAGCCAGAAACACCACCTGACATCATTATATACACATCATTATTATTCATCATTATATACACATCATTATTATTCATCATTATATACACATCATTATTATTCATCATTATATACACATAATTATTATCCATCATTATATATGCATGATTATTATTCATCCTTATATACACATCATTATTATTCATCATTATATATGCATGTAAATCATGTACACCATGGCATAGGACAGAGCCAGAAACACCACCTGACATCATTATATACACATCATTATTATTCATAATTATATATGCATAATTATTATTCATTATTCTATATGCATAATTATTATTCATCATTATATACACATAATTATTATTATTCATCATAATATACACATGTTTATTATTCATCATTATATACGCATGTTTATTATTCATCATTATTTACACATGTTTATTAGTCATCATTATATACACATGTTTATTATTCATCATTATATACGCATGTTTATATTCATCATTATATACACGTTTATTAGTCATCATTATATACATGTTTATTATTCATCATTATATACGCATGTTTATTATTCATCATTATATACGTATTTTTATTATTCATCATAATATACACATGTTTATTATTCATCATTATATACGCATGTTTATTATTCATCATTATATACGTATTTTTATTATTAATCCTAATATACACGTTTATTATTCATCATTATATACGCAGGTGTATTATTCATCATTATATACATATGTTTAATATTCATCATTATATACACGTTTATTATTAATCATTATATACGTATTTTTTATTATTGATCATTATTTACACATGCTTATTAGTCATCATTATATACACATTTATTATTCATCATTATATACACATGTTTATTATTCATCATTATATACACGTTTATTATTCATCATTATATACACATGTTTATTATTCATTATTATATATGTATTTTTATTATTGATCATTATTTACACGTTTATTAGTCATCATTATATACGTATTTTTATTATTCATCATAATATACACATGCTTATTATTCATCATTATATACGTATTTTTATTATTCATCATTATATACATATGTTTATTATTCATCATTATACACACGTTTATTATTCATCATTATATACACATGTTTATTATTCATTATTATATACGTATTTTTATTATTAATCATTATTTACACATGTTTATTAGTCATCATTATATACATATTTTTATTATTCATCATAATATACACATGTTTATTATTCATCATTATAGACGCAGGTGTATTATTCATCATTATATACATATGTTTATTATTCATCATTATACACACGTTTATTATTAATCATTATATACGTATTTGTATTATTCATCATTATTTACACATGCTTATTAGTCATCATTATATACACATTTGTTATTCATCGTTATATACACATGTTTATTATTCATCATTATATACACATGTTTATTATTAATCATTGTATAAACATGTGTATTATTTATCATCATATACACGTTTATTATTCATATTTATATACACAATTATTATTCATCATTATATACCCATGATTATTATTATTCATTATATTCACATGTTTATTAGTCATCATTACATACATGTTTATTATATTATTCATCATTATATACACATGTTTATTATTCATCATTATTTACACGTTTATTATACATTATTATATACACATGTTTATTATTCATCATTATATACACATTTATTATTCATCATTATTTACACGTTTATTAGTCATCATTATATACACATGTTTATTACTTATCATTATACACGCATGTTTATTATTAATCATTATATACACATGTTTATTATTCATCAATATATACACATGTTTATTATTCATCATTATATACACATGTTTATTATTCATCAATATATACACATGTTTATTATTCATCATTATATACACATGTTTATTATTCATCAATATATACACATGTTTATTATTCATCATTATAGACGCATGTTTATTACCTATCATTATACACGCATGTTTATTATTAATCATTATATACACATGTTTATTATTCATCATTATATACACATGTTTATTATTAATCATTATATACACATGTTTATTATTCATCATTATACACGCATGTTTATTATTAATCATTGTATAAACATGTGTATTATTTATCATCATACACACGTTTATTATTCATATTTATATACACAATTATTATTCATCATTATATACCCATGTTGATTATTATTCATTATATTCACATGTTTATTAGTCATCATTATATACATGTTTATTATATTATTCATCATTATATACACATGTTTATTATTCATCATTATTTACACGTTTATTATTCGTTATTATATACACATGTTTATTATTCATCATTATATACACATTTATTATTCATCATTATTTACACGTTTATTAGTCATCATTATATACACATGTTTATTACTTATCATTATATACACATGTTTATTATTAATCATTATATACACATGTTTATTATTCATCAATATATACACATGTTTATTATTCATCATTATATACACATGTTTATTATTCATCAATATATACACATGTTTATTATTCATCAATATATACACATGTTTATTATTCATCATTATATACACATGTTTATTATTCATCAATATATACACATGTTTATTATTCATCATTATATACACGTTTATTATTCATCAATATATACACATGTTTATTATTCATCATTATACACGCATGTTTATTACCTATCATTATACACGCATGTTTATTATTAATCATTATATACACATGTTTATTATTCATCATTATATACACATGTTTATTATTCATCATTATATACACATGTTTATTATTCATCATTATACACACGTTTATTATTAATCATTGTATAAACATGTGTATTATTTATCATCATATACACGTTTATTATTCATATTTATATACACAATAATTATTCATCATTATATACCCATGTTTATTATTATTCATTATATTCACATGTTTATTAGTCATCATTATATACATGTTTATTATATTATTCATCATTATATACACATGTTTATTATTCATCATTATTTACACGTTTATTATTCATTATTGTATACACATGTTTATTATTCATCATTATATACACATTTATTATTAATCATTATTTAAACGTTTATTAGTCATCATTATATACACATGTTTATTACTTATCATTATACACGCATGTTTATTATTAATCATTATATACACATGTTTATTATTCATCATTATATACACATGTTTATTATTCATCAATATATACACATGTTTATTACTCATCATTATACATGCATGTTTATTATTAATATTATATACACATGTTTATTATTCACCAATATATACACATGTTTATTATTCATCATTATATACACATGTTTATTATTAATCATTATATAAACATGTTTATTATTCATCGTTATATACACAATTATTATTCATCATTATATACGTACATATACTGTATATATATATACATACATATACTGTATATATATACATACATATATATATAAATATACATATATATATCTTTATTGCAGGAGGATGCAATATATATGGCGATATAGATTGGAGTGTCTTACCTTCATGACTGTGTTGTAGGGAGAAATAAAGACGGTGAACAAGTCAAGATATCTGGTGCTGAAGACGAGTGCAAACAACACCTGAGACTTCCCAGAAATGCCTAAAAGCAGAAAAACATTTATCAAGTGGAAGCAAAATAATAAATTGATGTAGTAACAATGTGTGTTAGGGTGCTGCAGATGTGTAATTAAAGACTAAATAAATGTGTGTTAGGGTGCTGCAGATGTGTAATTAAAGAGTAAATAAATGTGTTAGGGTGCTGCAGATGTGTAATTAAAGAGTAAATACATGTGTTAGGGTGCTGCAGATGTGTAATTAAAGAGTAAATAAATGTGTGTTAGGGTGCTGCAGATGTGTAATTAAAGAGTAAATAAATGTGTTAGGGTGCTGCAGATGTGCAATTAAAGAGTAAATAAATGTGTGTTAGGGTGCTGCAGATGTGTAATTAAAGAGTAAATAAATGTGTGTTAGGGTGCTGCAGATGTGTAATTAAAGAGTAAATAAATGTGTTAGGGTGCTGCAGATGTGCAATTAAAGAGTAAATAAATGTGTGTTAGGGTGCTGCAGATGTGTAATTAAAGAGTAAATAAATGTGTGTTAGGGTGCTGCAGATGTGTAATTAAAGAGTAAATAAATGTGTTAGGGTGCTGCAGATGTGTAATTAAAGAGTAAATAAATGTGTTAGGGTGCTGCAGATGTGCAATTAAAGAGTAAATAAATGTGTGTTAGGGTGCTGCAGATGTGTAATTAAAGAGTAAATAAATGTGTTAGGGTGCTGCAGATGTGTAATTAAAGAGTAAATAAATGTGTTAGGGTGCTGCAGATGTGTAATTAAAGAGTAAATAAATGTGTTAGGGTGCTGCAGATGTGTAATTAAAGAGTAAATAAATGTGTTAGGGTGCTGCAGATGTGTAATTAAAGAGTAAATAAATGTGTTAGGGTGCTGCAGATGTGCAATTAACGACTAAGTGCAATTGTGCAGATGTGTAATTAAAGACAAGATGATGTTACCTGCACAGGACTTGGACTTCCATATCTTCACCAGCAGGATGACGATGGCCACCAGGTGCGACACGTCACCCGCCAGACGGAAGACGTTCATGTTTTGCTCCTTTTAACGCACTTTGAAGCGTGAATGAGTGAAGTAGCTGGATGGATGAATGAAGAATGAATGAAGAATGAAGAATGAAGAGTCCAAACAAACACTTTAGTGACAAGCGAGTGGGGGGGGGGGGGGGGGGGGGGGCTAAGAGAAAAGCCAGCAGTTTGACGGAGATGGCGGACTAACTAACTAATTAACTAACTAACTAAGTCAAGAAAGTTGTAGTAAAGACTGACAATGACGATGATGTACTTACTGGAGTACACGCAGTGACGTCACGACGATGATGTAGTTAGTGAAGTTACACGCCGTGAAGTTACCGTCAAGTTGTGGCGAGGAGGTGACGTGGCTGTCAGCGCGAGAGCGACACCGTCAAGTGAAATCACCACGCTAGGAAATACGGCGTTTTCCGGTTAAGGGTTTTCAAAGTAAAACTCCGCCAAGTGCGTTTTCGTTACCCGTGAAGATTTGACTCCCATTATCATTGTTGACAATATTAAACACCAAAGTATAACTCTGCCATTCGTTTGTGCTACATACATTGTAAACATACATTGCTGTTCTGTTCTGTGCTGAACTTTTATTTTTTTAATTTGTTAAGTATGGAAATACATAATCATAATTGTTATGTAGCCATGTTTTTTTTAAATTATATATATTTTTTAACTGTTTTGTATTTTAAATAAGTCCTCGAAGTCCCACTTTAGTGTATTAAAATCGTGTTTTAACTTCCACCCTGCCAGGGACCAAAATGGTCCTGCTCTTAAACATAAGTAGACATATTTTTTAAGTTTGACTTTTACACTTAAGAGTATTGCAACAACTTTACACATATAAGCACAGGTACAGTACAACATTAATATACACAAAATATAATAAGCACCTTCAAGGTCAGTCTGAACTCACCCTGATTATTTTCATTGCATTTAATTTCCAGGACTTTCCAAAGTAAAAGCTCTGTTTTGAAACCTATTGCAGTTAGTTTCTGGCTTCACCAAGTGGTTTAGGGTGGTTATTACACTTAAAACCATTTTTTTATTTCAAATTCCAGAGGCACAAGAAAAGTTTCAATGGGAAAAGCCTGAATAAAAAGATGCGTTATAATAGGAGTCAATGGTGGTCAAAAAGGGTGTTAGTGTACAGTCGTTTTCATTTTTAACATTTTTAATAACACATTTTAGCTAGTAGATTGTGAGTCTTATTGTTGTGTGTAAACTTTTTTTTATGACAGCTTAGTTCCTGTCCAGTTTTACGCTCTAATGCTGGATGCATAAAAAAGAAGATGATGTAAAAAGACAGCAGACAGTGTTACTGTACATAGCATCCACACCCTATGAAAAATAGGAGTGTGAAACTTTGGCAACCCAACAATTCCATCAGATTCCGATTCCTGGGGTGACGATTTGATTCAGAATGGATTCAACACTATTCTCAATTCAAACGGATTCTCGGCATGTATTGTTTGGTATAATAATTATCATGAATATTTTTCTAAACAGGTTACAGCAGTGTTGGGCAAACTAAGGCCCGGGGGCCACATGCGGCCCGTTCGGCTTTTCAATCTGGCCCGCAAATCATTTATTTTTATTTTTAAGATGGAATCTGTAGCTGCCATTATGATGTGCAGTGATATTTTCAAATTACCGTAAGTCTTGAATTATAGAAATTATTTCAATGGTTGGAATCTGCGCTTTGCCATGATATACTAGTTACTATGGTCATCTAATTAGTTACTATGGTAATCTAAGTCACAGCAGCTCAGATGAGGTACCAAGCAGTGTGGGTGGGGAGCGTTTCCACAGAGTGTTTCCAGAGCCTGAAATGTGGGTGTCAGGGACAGACGTGGAAGGAGATTTTTACAACAAAGTTCTTAAGCTTAGTGATATATCACATTGTAGGTGTTTTTTTGTTTTTTTTACCCTTTGCGTTTATATTTCGCTGTTTGTTGCATTTTTGTTGCATTTTGCTTGATTGTAAAATGTGTTGATCAAGGGGGGGGGGGGGGGTGACGTTCATATGTTGTCAATATTCAGTGTTTTATCGTTCATAGTTAATATTGTAAATCCCACATTCTTTGTTTTCATGTACATTCTGGGTGTCTCATTCTGTAAAAAAAATTAAAATTCCATTCCGTTTTTTAAGGCGGTCTGTCATAACGTTTTTAGCATTCAATCAGATATTATTGTGAGGTTTTGTATTAGTGTTCCCAAAAAATAGATATACCAGCCCCCAGACACATTTTTTTCTCTAAATTTGGCCCCCGAGTCAAAATAATTGCCCAGGCCTGGGTTACATGGTCGAAAAGCTCCTTCGGTTGCATGGAAATGGCCTAAAAATGTATTCAAAAAAACATATTTTGTCATTAAAATGTTTTCTAAATAAATATGTATTTTTTTTAATCTTTGAAGATGATACATTGAATGAATAACAACCGTGATTTGGATGTTAATGGATTTTTGTGCACCCCTAATAAAACCCCTAAAATAAGTCTACTGACTCCAACACGAAACAAACAGAAGCGAAATAGCAAACATTGGACATTTAAAATGATAAAACACAGTCATGTCCACACGGACCTGCTGGTAGTTATTTATTTCTGCTCACCATGACGGAGCGTTGGACGGTTGCAGTGGCGCTCAGAGACCAACTTAGCAATGTTCTTCTTCCCCACCGACTCATTTCTCTGATCCAAAAGCAAACAGATACATCGATCAATGAATGTGCTGACTGTAGAGGACATGGTGAGGACCGAGCTGAGACGAAGATAAAGGTTAGGGGACTTAATCTGACACTGATTAGCTTCTATTTATATTTGCAGACGGTCAGGTCTCCCCAGCATCACGCTGGTAATCTCGTATTGTTCATATTATGACTGGCAGACATTGATCATCTCAACTCAAAGCTGATGTTCTCTTCACTTCCAAGACTCAGCCATTTTCTTTAATCAATTTATATGCACCATCAATACCATTACACAAAAATAATTGGACTTGAAATAATTGATGGACTTAGGTCTGTGTATGTCCTGAGATTGGCAAGTGACCAACAGTCTGGCTCCATGGCCGTAACTACCTTTAAGGTCCTTTCCTCCAGATACATTCGAACAAAATGGAAACCCTGACAATTGGTCCCGATAGAACGATCCCCCTGATCAAGACCTCCCTTGGTGCTCTGGGTGCGTCTGTTCAAAGCAGCCTCAGAAACTCTGGGGTTTGTGTGCAATCAGTCAAAGTCTTTGGAGGGTCTCTGTCCTCAACTGACCAAAAAACTGTGAGAAATATTTCTAAAGTGAGAAATTTGCTTCAAAATTGGATCTGGAAATGATCATTCACGTTCATTTCGTCTCGTATTGACTATTGCAATTCTCTTTTTGTCACGACGGGGGTTTTTTCGCAGCTTACTGCAAGATTTGTTCTCCCGGGATGCAATCGGACTAGACCGGACAAGGCTTGAAGGTAGGAACATTTTTAATATTAATCTAACTACACAGGGGGGAAAAAGACAGGACCTAAAACAAAAGAAAAGTGTGCCGGTCGCACGAGAGGATAAGGAACATAAAACTTACACTTAGCGTAAACTATGGACATGAAACAAAAACTCGCTAACTGTGACATGAATAAACAAAAACCTAATTGGCGAGGCATGCAACAAGCAGTATGAACAAAGCATGAAACAAGTCAGCACGGAGTAATGTCGCCAGGACGACTAACTGGCAAAACAGGCTTAAATAATAGTCTCTGATTAAAGCAGGTGCGTGAGTCAAACACATGAGACAGGTGAAACTAATCAGTCGTCATGGAAACTAAAACAAACAAGGGTGCACAAAAACAGGAACTACTGGAGTCCAAAAGTAACAGAACATAACTAAACAAAACATGATCTAGACCACAGATCATGACACTTTCACTCTTCTCAACAAGTCAAGGCTAAAGAGACTTCAGACGCTACAAAATGCGGCTGCCAGACTCTGGACCCGTGCACCCAGACCAGCCCTTGTCACCCCCAGAGTTGAAGATTTTAGTCCTGACTTCATGTGCGTTGCATGGTGGGGCCCCTCAGTACATCGCTGACTTGTTATTTTCCTACTCTTCAGTTGCATGGTGGGGCCCCTCAGTACATCACTGACTTGTTATGCCTCTACTCTTCAGTTGCATGGTGGGGCCCCTCAGTACATCACTGACTTGTTATTCCCCTACTCTTCAGTTGTATAGTGGGGCCCCTCAGTACATCGCTGACTTGTTATTCCCCTACTCTTCAGTTGTATAGTGGGGCCCCTCAGTACATCGCTGACTTGTTATTTTCCTACTCTTCAGTTGCATGGTGGGGCCCCTCAGTACATCACTGACTTGTTATGCCTCTACTCTTCAGTTGCATGGTGGGGCCCCTCAGTACATCACTGACTTGTTATTCCCCTACTCTTCAGTTGTATAGTGGGCATACTTGCCAACCCTCCCGTTTTTAGCGGGAGAATCCCGGTATTCAGCGCCTCTCCAGACAACCTCCCGGCAGAGATTTTCTCCCGACAAACTCCCGGTATTCAGCCGGAGCTGGAGGCCACACCCCCTCCAGCTCAATGCGGACCTGAGACTGAGTGGGGACAGCTTGTTCTCACGTCCGCTTTCCCACGATATAAACAGCTCGCCTAACGAATTCAAACGAATGGAAACAAGAATTTCAGTCCATCCAGGACAGTTGGAAGGGGAAGGTGTATGTTGCCTGTAAATATGTAGAACAGACTTCTCCATTGAACACGGTGGCCGAAATGATATACTCATCATGAACGGAGAAGTTAAACAGGACAATACTGCCATCTAATGGATAGCCACCGGAACACTGAAATTCAAGTATTTCTTTTATGTAAACCTGACACCGCTCCAAGCACCTTTTTGTTTGAACTGTTTATGACCCCTCCCCTTAGAAGCAGCTGCAGCTATGTAATCAGAAAATGGCCAAATAAATGCAGAGGCATGGAACCCTTTCCTCAGAGCGTGGGGCGACATTGTACGAGGGTGCAAGTGCACGCGCTCTCCTCATGAGCTAAATTGAATCCTGTCTCTGTTTGATTCCTTGCTTCTTGTCTCTGTTTAATAGATAGCTCGGTGTTTGAACCTGACAGTCTCCATCTTTCAAAGGCATCCCCGATACAAATCCTGGTTTTGTTCCTGACTTTGTCATGAATAAGTTGAGAATGTTAACCTTTAGATGTACTAAGGTCTGACATGTTTAGTACCTTTACCAGTGGCAGTAGCCAGACCAAGATGGCAACCTGGATGTGACACACTCGCAGACTTTCTAATTGGTCAAACGGTGGAGGGCGGGACATCGAAATGACAAGACTAACAAGATTTCGGGGCTGTAAATCAAAGTCAGTTTTGCGTAAAGAAGCACAGGTAAAAAGTAAATTATTGGACGAGAAGGAGCTTCATATCAAATTTGAGCAAAAACGTACTGATCGTGCTCTGTCACTGATGAGAACATGGTGACTAATTACTCTCTTGGACTTTTGGTACCTTGCAGTCAAACAGTAGGTCGTGGGTTCTAATCCTCCTCATTGTTGACAATATCCTAGGGACCGTTACAAAATCCTGCTGTTTGTCAAAGATGTTAGATAATAAAAGACGTGATAGTTCTACCTCAATCAGAGCTTTTATTCTGTAAATTCACTGTGTTGCTCAAGGTAAAAGTATTCAAAGCTCCTCCTGGACCACCAATTTGGACCTCGGTATTTGGACCTCGGTATTTGTCAAATCCTAGTTCGGGCCCAGTCTGGCTCCACCTTACCCAGGACTATGGACAGAAGGAGTAATTGAATAAAAGCATGCATACTTTTTCATGTAAACATATTTTGGAGAGCAGATATCCTGGAAAAGTCAACATTTCTGCTGGATCTCCACGTTTGTTTGTTTGTTATTCACTGTTGACGCTGTTTGCCGCCCCCGTCTTCCTCCGCCTAGAATTTGGCATATTGGCAGAATTAAACCCACAGTCCCACACTGAGGAGGTGTTTTAAAAACAAGATGCAAAAGGAAGAACTATAAATAATGGATGTAGAGTGGAACCTCCAATTAGGAATCCCTCTATTTGCGAACGTTTCGGTCTATGAACGTTAAGATTGAGCCAAATATACCTCTGTGTGCGAACCATGTCCTTGTGCACGAAGGCTTCATCCATTCATTCATTCATTCATTCATTCATTCTGTGTCACGCCTGCAGACAAAAAGCAGGGTGTGAGGCAACGCACGGAAAGTCAGGACTAAAATCTTAAACTCTATGTGGGATTTGACAGGAAGTCAAAGAAGACATAATGTATAATGTATTTATATTATTCACATGTGAATAATGCTGTATAATAGACTGTAATTATGTTATTCACATGTGAATAATGCTGTATAATAGACTGTATTTATACTATTCACATGTGAATAATGCTGTATTTATATTATTCACATGTGAATAATGCTGTATAATAGACTGTATTTATATTATTCACATGTGAATAATGCTGTATAATAGACTGTATTTATATTAGTCACATGTGAATAATGCTGTATAATAGACTGTATTTATATTATTCACATGTGAATAATGCTGTATAATAGACTGTATTTATATTATTCACATGTTAATAATGCTGTATAATAGACTGTATTTATATTATTCACATGTGAATAATGCTGTATAATAGACTGTATTTATATTATTCACATGTGAATAATGCTGTATAATAAACTGTATTTATATTATTCACATGTGAATAATGCTATATAATAGACTGTATTTATATTATTCACATGTGAATAATGCTGTATAATAGACTGTATTTATATTATTCACATGTGAATAATGCTGTATAATAGACTGTATTTATATTATTCACATGTGAATAATGCTGTATAATAAACTGTATTTATATTATTCACATGTGAATAATGCTATATAATAGACTGTATTTATATTATTCACATGTGAATAATGCTGTATAATATACTGTATTTATATTATTCACATGTGAATAATGCTGTATAATAGACTGTATTTATATTATTCACATGTGAATAATGCTGTATAATAAACTGTATTTATATTATTCACATGTGAATAATGCTATATAATAGACTGTATTTATATTATTCACATGTGAATAATGCTATATAATAGACTGTATTTATATTATTCACATGTAAATAATGCTGTATAATAGACTGTATTTATATTATTCACATGTGAATAATTCTGTATAATAGACTGTATTTATATTATTCACATGTGAATGTTTTAAAAAAGTGCACTTCCCCTTTAAGTTCAGCTTGCGCCTTTCAGCATTCACATTCATTTTCTCCCCAAATGGCATATTGTCATTTTTTGTGTAATGTTCTGATTCGCAATGTTTATATTTCGTCTTTAGAATGAATGAAATACAAATCAAAAAAGGTCAAAATACAAAATAAAAAAGGTCAAAATACAAAACAAAAAATGTCAAAATTCTAAATAAAAAATGTAAAAATTCTAAACAGAAAAGTTCAAAATACAAAACAAAAAAGGCCACAATACAAAACAAAAAATGTCAATTCTAAATAAAAAATATCAAAATTCTAAACAAAAAAGGTCAAAATACAAACCAAAAAAGGTCAAAATACAAATCAAAAAAGGTCAAAATACAAAATAAAAAAGGTCAAAATACAAAACAAAAAATGTCAAAATTCTAAATAAAAAATGTAAAAATTCTAAACAGAAAAGTTCAAAATACAAAACAAAAAAGGCCACAATACAAAACAAAAAATGTCAATTCTAAATAAAAAATATCAAAATTCTAAACAAAAAAGGTCAAAATACAAACCAAAAAAGGTCAAAATACAAATCAAAAAAGGTCAAAATACAAAATAAAAAAGGTCAAAATACAAAACAAAAAATGTCAAAATTCTAAATAAAAAATGTAAAAATTCTAAACAGAAAAGTTCAAAATACAAAACAAAAAAGGCCACAATACAAAACAAAAAATGTCAATTCTAAATAAAAAATATCAAAATTCTAAACAAAAAAGGTCAAAATACAAACCAAAAAAGGTCAAAATACAAAACAAAAAAGGTCAAAATACAAAATAAAAAAGGTCAAAAAACAAAACAAAAAATGTCAAAATTCTAAATAAAAAATGTAAAAATTCTAAACAGAAAAGGTCAAAATACAAAACAAAAAAGGTCAAAATACAAAACAAAAAAGGTCAAAATACAAAACAAGTCCTACTGAAAAGAAAACTTAGCTATTTTTGGAATGTTGCCCATCATCTACAATCCCTACGTGAGACAGGAACATGTCTTTCCCTACTCTGTACATTCTAAACAGTAAAAAACGGCTCGTACATAAAAGTAGAGGTGACCCCACGTGACCCCCTCATGACGTCCATTGTGGAGCACAAAGAGCAGAAACACTGAAGCTGAGCTTGAAAAGTTCAACAACAAAAAAGTGGTCAGTGTCCTTTTTTCTGATTGATGTTGCAGTCTGAAAGTGATTCTTTATCACCGCCAACACCTCCGCCTCCCACGCTGCCTCCATCCCCTCCCGGGCGGTGCAGCCAGCACATATTGACGCAGCAGTTTGGGGCAGCAGCAGGATTACAAAGGAGGACAATGGAGGATTAGAAGGAAGGAAGGAAGGAAGGAAGGAAGGAAGGAAAGCGCTCAATGACAGCAAAAGAGAGAAAGAAGCGTCCAAACATGCTGGATGGGTTGCCAGGTGAAGTTTGGGGGCAGAAGGGATTGAAAAGCCTCAACATCAACTCATAAGGTGAGTAATATTCAACTGTACTTATATCAAATCTTCAAAATCAAGCAGTATTACAACACTGTGGTATACTTCTTCAACAATACTAGGAAAGGCACCGCCATCCTTTAGTAATCTTCAATAATCCTAATCAAAAACATCTGGCAACTTTAGCTCCATGCACTTGTGAGTCGAGAGCGTGTTTATCGTCATGATCATTCATAAACATTACGAACTTGCAGCTGCAGGTTATCATAAAACTTTACTGTATGTAAAGTTTGTGTTTTCTATTCTGTACGTTTGGACGCCTTTTTGAGGCCCTAAACGTGCACATAAATCCCCCATATGTTGCAGGCGTGTCAGGTATGGCACAAAATGTTCTTTTTGGGGTCCCAAATGTTTGGTGGTGGTTGAGGGCATCGGGAGACAAGCGTGAGCCGACTAGTGTGACACACCCCCAAGTGGGAGGTTCATTTTTGAATGGTAATTTGTCAAAAATACAATTGTACAAAAAAAAGCGAAAAAGATCTCGCCTGTGTCAAAAGTCACAAAAAAAAACGGTGAGGGGGAAGACAGTGCAGGTGAGCGAGCCGACCCTATACAGACCCGTCTACCTGTCAGCGCACCGCTCGCTACACACAACCAGCAAAATAAAGGCAACCAATCCAGAACTGAATCCCTACTCACAGAAACACTTCAACTGGGTCCAACAAAAACTAAGACATAGCCAGAAGTTGATAGGAAGTAGCTTTCCAGCCCGGAAGCACGTGCGGGTGTGACATGGTGCAGGTAAGCCAGCATAGAGCCAGCACACCTGACTGCTTCCAGCAGAAATACTGAACAAAAAAGGTCAAAATACAAAATAAGAAAAGTCAAAATACCAAACAAAAAATGTTAAAATTCTAAATAAAAAATGTCAAAATTCTAAACAAAAAAGTTCAAAATACAGAACAAAAAAGTTCAAAATACAAAACAAAAAATGTCAAAATTCTACATAAAAAAATGTCAAAATTCTAAACACAAAATGTCAAAATACAAAACAAAAAAGGTCAAAATTCTAAATAAAAAATGTCAAAATTCTAAACAAAAAAGATCAAAATACAGAACAAAAAATGTCAAAATTCTAAATAAAAAAAAGTCTAAATTCTAAACAAAAAAGGTCAAAACACAAAACAAAAAAGGTCAAAATACAAAACAAAAAAGGTCAAAATTCTAGATAAAAAAGTTCAAAATACAAAACAAAAAATGTCAAAATACAAAACAAAAAATGTCAAAATTCTAAATAAAAAAATGTCAAAATTCTAAACAAAAAATGTCAAAATACAAAACAAAAAATGTTAAAATTCTAAATAAAAAATGTCAAAATTAAAACAAAAAATGTCAAAATACAAAACAAAAAATGTCAAAATTCTAAATAAAAAATGTCAAAATTCTAAACAAAAAAGGTCAAAATACAAAACAAAAAATGTCAAAATACAAAACAAAAAATGTCAAAATTCTAAATAAAAAATGTCAAAATTCTAAACAAAAAAGGTAAAAATACAAAACAAAAAATGTCAAAATTCAAAATAAAAAAAGTTCAAAATACAAAACAAAAAAGGTCAACATACAAAACAAAAAATGTCAATTCTAAATTAAAAATGTCAAAATTCTAAACAAAAAAGTTCAAAATAAAAAACAAAAAAGGTGAAAATACAAAACAAGTCCTACTGAAAAGAAAACTTAGCTATTTTTGGAATGTTGCCCATCATCTACAATCCTTAGGTGAGACAGGATAATGTCTTTCCCTATTCTGTACATTCTAAATAGTAAAAAACTGCTAGTATGAGGCGGCTAACAAAGCAGGCAATGAGGATTCATCTATTCCGCCTATAAAGCGCTCTTAGAAAAACATCCAAAACTATAAACAAAGTTTTATTTACATGCAGGTTGTAAGAGCTAACACAGAGGAACTACTTTTCACCCGTAGTGCTCACATGGCTCCTCCGACCACCAGCGAGAGGTACTCCCATCTTCTGCTGCTGCTGTGTGGTCTTTGAGTCGGGAAAAGTTCGTACTTAAAGTCAACTTTGAAATTCCACACGCTGCGTACAAATCCGAACTGATTCAAGCACTGAATATTTGCTCTTAACCACTTCGCAAAAGGAACACAGTATAAATAAAAGCTGACAATATTGCTAAGAAAACTCATTTTGTTTTATCTGAGGAGCGGGGAAAGAGAGCAGCAGTGCTGAAAGATACAACCATCCCATCAGTCGACACCCCAGGGAGAGTGGACATTGCAAGCTACAGTTTTTATGTTTATAGAGACGTTTCTAAACGCAAAAAAGTGTTTCCTGCAGTTTAAAGCTTTGAACCGGATGTAGAAGTGCCATTCTGCCATTCTGCGTTTCTACTCGTATGGATTCTTCATTCATCAGTCCAAGCCACGTTTGTAAGTTTTACAATATAACTAAAACTATTCTTACTTACTAAAGTGTCCCATGTGTGATGTCTGTAGGAGTGTTTTCGCGCATATTTGTACCTGCTATCGTAATGTCGTAATGACACTAGCGTTGTCAGCGTTAGCTAACATGCTAACACATTTACAAGTGTCTGTGTTAGTATTATTAACTCACAATGACATTCTTTTTGTATTGTTTCACTCTCACAAATTCCTCAGTAAATTCAGCAAAACGTCAGTGTGGAGTTATTGAGTCTGTTTAGCTGACTGGAGAGCTAGCTATTTTATTGATTATGGGACAAGCAGTAAAAAATGGATGGATGGTACTTTTTCTTCACTTATTGTTTGTCTTTGGTACACTAATGTGTTTATTATAGGCCATTGGTTCTTTGTTTTATTTTTGCAAAAATATATATATCTATTTTTATATTGCTCTTTTTATCTTTGGTATAAACATTATTATGTCAACTCCAACTTATTGTTTTTTGTTGTTGCTCTTTTTTGTATTACAAGATTTTATTATTGATGGTGTTGTGCTGCATTGTAATCTTTTGTTTTGTGATTGTGTGATGTTTTTTGGGCCTGGACCCCAGGAAGAATAGTCTCCACTGCGGTGTACACTTTGATTGATTGATTGATTGAATTAGTAGATTGCACAGTACAGTACATATTCCGTACAATTGACCACTAAATGGTAACACCCAAGTAAGTTTTTCAACTTGTTTAAGTCGGGGTCCATGTTAATGGGGGTCCTTAAAAAACTCAACTAAACTAGCTTGCGCAGCTACTAGGTCCATGACCATGACTTCTGTTTTGTTTGATCGCGCCATTTTACTGCCCTGTTACAGACACAATTAAGGTATGTAAATATTTAAGAATATTTAACAATAAGATTTAAGAATATTTCTGTGTAAATAAGTCATTACACAACATATATTAATTTGGCTTATAGTCTGGTGTGGCTAATAATAGGATTCTTTATTTTCTCAAATGTAGTGGGTGCAATCTATAGTCCAGAAAATGTTCTTCACAGTTTATTTAAGAAACATACGTATATTATCTAACAATCTACAAGGTTAATGTAGGTTGCTTCTCTTTCTTCCCCTCCATTTTTCTGCATTCTTTCATATCTCTAGTTATCATGACGTATATGTATTGTTGCATTTGAACAACTGTATTGTTGATAATAGAGGTACATTATTGGTATTATTCATTATCAATAGTGATATTTCTATTGGTATTTGTATTGCTCCATTTGTAGTGTAATAATGCTCATTGTCATTTCTGTATTATTATTTATTTCGCTAACTGCTTCTTTGCTATCACTTGTACCATCATATTTGTACATATCCTATTTGCTGATGTTGCTCTGTTGTTGTTGTTGTTGTTGTGTTTGCTGTTGTTGTTTTAGTCTCTCTGTCTTATCCCCCTCTTGTCCCCACAATTCCCCCCTCTGTCTTCCTTTTTTCACTTTCTATCCCCTCCTGCTCCGGCCCGGCTGCACCAAATGATAATATAAATACATTGAATAAAGTCAAATACAAATAAGGCAACAAGAGAAGTATCCTACACTTCTCTTTTGTAAAGTCAATGTGAACAGCTGATATGGGCATCTACATCTACTATATGATCATCTACATCTACTATATGATCATCTACATCTACTATATGATCATCTACATCTACTATACGATCATCTACATCTGCTATATGATCATCTACATCTACTATATGATCATCTACATCTACTATATGATCATCTACATCTACTATACGATCATCTACATCTACTATATGATCATCTACATCTACTATATGATCATCTACATCTACTATATGATCATCTACATCTACTATATGATCATCTACATCTACTATATGATCATCTACATCTACTATATGATCATCTACATCTACTATATGATCATCTACATCTACTATACGATCATCTACATCTACTATATGATCATCTACATCTACTATACGATCATCTACATCTACTATATGATCATCTACATCTACTATATGATCATCTACATCTACTATATGATCATCTACATCTACTATATGATCATCTACATCTACTATATGATCATCTACATCTACTATATGGTTTGTCTGAGAAGCTGGACAGGACAAAAAAAATAAAATAAAATAAAGAAAAAAAAGAAAAAAAAAGAAAAAAAAAGAAACATTATTTATTTAATTTATCCAATTTAGTTGGAATTAATTTAATTTGGCACTGTGCAATTGTATGTAGCAGTAAATTAATTAGTCATCAGTTTTTATGAAGTTTTACTTTGGCAGTATATTTGATGAGTAGTTATTTTTGTAATCAGCCTGACCAAAGCCTTGATCGTCATCTTTGTGATGAACACCTGCGTTCACATCCTTTGACAAGGTTGTCAAGTGGAAGTAGGTTGGACATCATTTCATTCAAATCCAGAGTAAGATTACAAAATGTAGTGTTATTATTTGAGTGGTTAAGAACCGCGCTCCTAAACTACGGAGCAGCAGTTTGGATTAAACAAGCCTTGATTACTTTCACGTTTTTAAAGAAGTGGGTGGATGTAATCACACAAGCAGGTCCTCAGGGTGCACACGGCTCCTTGCCAGCAGATAATCCCGTCTCAGATGTCCGCAGGCATGGCACCACCAAGTAGGGACCAGAGGTGGGTAGAGTAGCCAGAAATTGTACTCAAGTAAGAGTACTGTTACTTTACAGATTTATTACTCAAGTAAAAGTAAGGAGTAGTCACCCAAATATTTACTTGAGTAAAAGTATGTTGTGAAAAAACTACTCAAGTACTGAGTAACTGATGAGTAACCTGCTCGTTTAATGATGACGCCAACAAATAATGCACAAAAACATAAAAATAGCAATGAGCAAATTCAGAGCCAGGAATATCTCTTAAGCAACTAAAACAATAATATACATTAAATAATAATACATTAACATAAAAAAATGAAGGCAAATTGAGCCACAATAACTTAACAGCACCATAGGCTCAGTAGGCAGAGATTACGAAGGAAAATAACAAGTTAGCCTTTACGCAAACCATAAACTGATAGGTGTGGGCTGCACCTGGGAACACACTGTGCACTTCTGACTGGTGTTTCTATGCATGCGTGTGTGTGTGTGTGTGTGTGTGTGTGTGTGTGTGTGTGTGTGTGTGTGTGTGTGTGTGTGTGTGTGTGTGTGTGTGTGTGTGTGTGTGTGTGTGTGTGTGTGTCTATGAGGCTGCAGTGTGTTAATAAATTATACCCACACGATGTACATTTGACAGTGATTCATAGCAGGGAAGCTAACATCAGCCTACGGTGACAGCCAAAATATCTACTAACGTTACTTACCACCATGTGCTTCCTCAAATTTGACGTTGAGTTCATGTAAGCTTAAGCTTGTGGCCGCAGCGGCAGTCACATGACCAAGCTCTGTTTGATTCGTGAAACGGAGTCAAACGTCACCAGTGACTACATTTGATTGGTGAAATGGAGTCAAACGTCACCAGTGACTGCATTTGATTGGTGAAACGGAGTCAAACGTCACCAGTGACTGCATTTGATTGGTGAAATGGAGTGAAACGTCACCAGTGACTGTATTTGATTGGTGAAACGGAGTCAAACGTCACCAGTGACTGCATTTGATTGGTGAAACGGAGTCAAACGTCACCAGTGACTGCATTTGATTGGTGAAACAGAGTCAAACGTCACCAGTGACTGCATTTGATTGGTGAAACGGAGTCAAACGTCACCAGTGATTGCATCTGATTGGTGAAACGGAGTCAAACGTCACCAGTGACTGCATTTGATTGGTGAAACGGAGTCAAACGTCACCAGTGACTGCATTTGATTGGTGAAACGGAGTCAAACGTCACCAGTGATTGCATCTGATTGGTGAAACGGAGTCAAACGTCACCAGTGACTGCATTTGATTGGTGAAACGGAGTCAAACGTCACCAGTGATTGCATCTGATTGGTGAAACGGAGTCAAACGTCACCAGTGACTGCATTTGATTGGTGAAACGGAGTCAAACGTCACCAGTGACTGTATTTGATTGGTGAAACGCAGGCATGCGATAGATCCTACTTTGAAGGTCTGTCTGACAAACCAAAACAAACAAAGCGTGCATTAACAGATGGATAAAAATCAGTAGCGAGTAGCGAGCTGAATGTAGATAAATGGAGCGCAGTAAAAGTAGCGTTTCTTCTCTATAAATATACTCAAGTAAAAGTAAAAGTATGTTGCATTAAAACTACTCTTAGAAGTACAATTTATCCCAAAAGTTACTCAAGTTGATGTAACGGAGTAAATGTAGCGCGTTACTACACACCTCTGGTAGGGACTAAGTCTAAAGTCACATTTTTACTTGTGTGAAACAAGGTGAAGGATGCTCTGTCAGATTAGGAGTCATGAAGAAGGAGTCATGAAGAAGGAGTCATGAAGAAGGAGTCATGAAGAAGGAGTCATGAAGAAGGAGTCATGAAGAAGGAGTCATCAAGAAAGAGTCATCCACATCCTGACTGATGACTCGTCCTGCTGACTCAGCTCTAATGTCGGCTTTTGTTTACAGCGCCGCTGGCCGAGTATCTGCTGCCTGGTGGACGCCTGGTTGGTGGCAGCCATCCTCCCACCCCGGCCTCCAATGAAGGATTATTGTTGCCATGGGAACAAGTAAGTGCCACAGGTGAGGGTGGTAGACTTCTGTGTGGGACGGCTGAATGTGGGATTGTTCATCGGCAGCTCCGACCGTCAAACTCTTAACACCGAGATCATTTTGTAACACAATCGCTAGCATTCTAATATTAGCATGCTCATTTTAAAAAGGTATGCACCTCAACGCCAAATATTTTGTTACTTGAGGAATGATACCTGTTAGCATGCTAACGTTAGTATGCTAGTTAGCATGCTAACGTTAGTATGCTAGTTTTTTTACTCTAATTTTGTGGGTATTCACCTGCAGTCACATGTTGGTGCTTGATGCATGCTAACATTAGCAGGCTAGCATTTTAAAACACATTTTTCAGATACACACCACAGAGAAATATATTTTGGTACTAGACTCATGTTACAGTTAGTATTTTAGCATGCTAACATTAGCATGCTCGATTTGTTTTGCTAATTTAGCAGGTGTACGCCTCAATGTCACATATTTTGGTATTTTACTAATGCTAACTGTAAGCATGCTATTATCTGAGATTGAGATGTAGTTTATTTAGAAGGTTGAACGACGTCACAGCTTGCTCGGAATGTTTGATTGTTTATCGGCAACTCAATACATTGAAGGATTAACACCAAGGGTGACCAAAGTGTGGCCCATAGCTCATTTTGTAACAGTCTGCGGCACAATCGTTAGCATTCTAATATTAGCATGCTCATTTTAAAAGGTATTGCACCTCAGAGCCAAATATTTTGTTACTTTAAGAATGATACGTGTTAGCATGCTAACGTTAGTATGCTAGTTTTTTTAATCGAGCTAATTTTGTGGGTATTCACCTCAGTCATATGTTGGTGCTTGATGCATGCTAACGTTAGCAGGCTAGCATTTTAAACACATTTTTCAGATACACACCACAGAGAAATATATTTTGGTACTAAACGCATGTTACAGTTAGTATTTTAGCATGCTAACATTAGCATGCAAGCTTTTCTGCTCATTTTAAAAAAGGTATACACCTCAGCGCCAAATATTTTGTTACTTGATGAATGATACCTGTTAGCATGCTAACGTTAGTATGCTAGTTTTTTTACTCAAGCTAATTTTGTGGGTATTCACCTCAGTCATATGTTGGTGCTTGATGCATGCTAAAGTTAGCAGGCTAGCATTTTAAACACATTTTTCAGCTACACCCCTCAGAGTCACATATTTTGGTACTTGAC
>NC_084755.1:5946112-6013612 GCF_033978785.1 Entelurus aequoreus
CATCCTATTTCTTTGGCATGTTTTTGTTGTTTACCGCTGCTGCAATAAAAACAAAGTACAGACCTCAAAAGAAATGAAACTCAGCGGCGTCGCAGAAAATCTGTCACCCAGGCTGGTCATTGTCAGGTTCAAACACTGATGACATCTATTAAACAGACAAGAAGCAAGGAATCATGCAGAGACAGAGTTCAATTTGGCTCAATGAGGAGAGACGTTTGGGGCTGCACACTCAGTTACAATCTGCCACCACGCTCTAAGGCACAGCCCACGTGCTCCTCTATTTATTTGGGAGGTCCCTGGTTACATCACTGAGGCTGCTTCTGAAGGAAGGGGGGTCATTTCAGCAGCCCCAGTTAGACACAATACATGATTATTCAGAAATGCAAATGTGCTGACACTCGTGATATCGCCCTGTCTCTGCTTTGTCTGCGTCACGGTACTCGGTGTTCTGCACACAAACACTGATACGAGACGACTCGCAATCTTGGATTGCAAGTTGTCCCTTTGCACAGATAGAAAAGTACAACTTCAGCACAATTGATAATAACTATAGCAACGGCCTTTAAGCATAGGAGTTGTGAGATAACTTACACATAATTATTCTAACAGTCATGACAGAAAATAATTGAGAAGCACTGCCAATACTAAAAAGGGGCTTGACCTTTCAGTCTTACTCTGTCTTTTCCCTCACAGGTACAGCATTGTATCAAACAACTTACCAGCGGAGGGGAACCTGAAGATCTCCAGCTTGGATCTCCATAACGGCCATTCTTCCTCCTCCGTCCCCTTACACTGTGACACAGAAGAAGAGGAAGCGGACAAGAGGAGAAGGAGGCGGTCAGGAGCCTCCACTGCAGTGCCAGGCTCAAGGGGACGAGGCGGCATGAACAACCACAACGGGAGGGTTCTGACCAGGGGCTCCAGCCAGGTACGGAGCCGCTTCGTGAAGAAAAACGGACAATGCAATGTTGTCTTCACCAACATGGAGGAGAAGAGGCAGCGCTATCTAGCAGACATTTTCACCACCTGCGTGGACACCCACTGGCGATACCTGCTCTTTATATTCTGCGTCAGCTTCATCATCTCCTGGCTTTTCTTTGGCATCATCTTTTACAGCGTCTCCCTCTCGCACGGGGACTTTGAGGAGCACCGCACGGCGAAGAACGAAGGGCTAGCAACAGAGGGGTTGACTGCGCCCTTCTCTGGACAAACCACTGGAGGACCGGCCAAAAGGATCCCTTGCATCCTCCACGTCCAGGGCTTCGTCGGTGCCCTCTTGTTTTCCATGGAGACGCAGACCACCATCGGCTATGGCTGGCGCTGCGTCACCGAGGAGTGTCCCGCGGCGGTCATAACCGTGATTATTCAATCCATCGTAGGCTGCATCATCGACTCTTTCATGATTGGCACCATCATGGCCAAGATGGCACGGCCAAAGAAGAGGAACCAGACGCTCATTTTCTCCAAAAACGCCGTCGTTGCCCTTCGCGATGGCAAGCTGTGCCTGATGTGGAGGGTGGGGAACCTGCGTAGGAGCCACATTGTGGAGGCTCACGTGCGGGCGCAGCTCATCCGGTCCTACGTGACGGTGGAAGGGGAATTCATCCCCTTGGAGCAGATGGACCTCAACGTGGGCTACGACGAGGGTACAGACAGGTTGTTTCTGGTGTCCCCGCTGGTTATCGTCCATGAGATAGACAAAGACAGCCCCTTGTATGCGATAAGCCAAGCCGATCTGGAGACGGACGCATTCGAGATTGTCGTGATACTAGAAGGAATGGTGGAGGCCACGGCCATGACCACCCAATTCCGTAGCTCCTATCTTTCCAGGGAAATCTTCTGGGGCCACAGGTTCGAACCGGTCATCTACGAGGACCGCAACTGCTACAAGGTGGATTACGGCCGCTTCCACAAGACCTACGAGGTGCCGTTAACGCCCCACCTCAGCGCCAAAGAGCTCGACGAGGCTGCGGGTCGGGCTTCCTCTGTGGTTTCTCCCGCCTCTGCCTGCATGTCCTCAAAGGACTTGGTCCCTCGCTCCGTCAGCACCTTCTGCTACGAGAACGAGGTCGCGCTGAGCTGCGGGGAGGACGAGGAAGACATCTTTGGGAAGGACAGAGCAGAGGAGAGAAGGACTTCGGTGTCTATAGACTTCCAAAGTATGTTCAAAGACACCTCCACCATTACCTCTGGGAGTCATAATGTCCTGTGTGTTCTGGACATGGACAATAACCAGATGGAGTTCGACATCCTACACACTTCAATTCCTCTCGATCCAGTGACCTATAAGAACGAGCCCGAGATGTAAGGAAGTGCAATGAACTTTTTCAGTACTGTGCGCAGGTTCGGATTCCATATAGTGACATCCTCTTTTTATGGAGGGACAAATGGGACAACATTAAATAAAACGATTCATTCTTTAGTGAGACATTTAGGAAACTATTTCATCAATTATAATTGGAATTAAATGCATAAATGTGTTATTTATCATTTATTTATATCACGGGTGTCAAACTCATTTCGGCTCAGGGGCCACATGGAGGAAAAACTAATCCCAAGTGGGCCGGACTGGTGAAATCATGGGACGATAACTTCAAAATAAAGACAATTTCAGATTGTTTTCTTTGTTTTACTTTGACAAAAAAAAAAAACATTTTGAAAATGTACAAATCACAAATAATGCTCTTGAAAATTCTGAGGAAAATAAAATGTATGCAGTTTCAAAAACACAACGAAGAGGACAATGAACTCAACAAACAATACAAACGTAGGAGTTGCACTCGGCTCTCACTCTTCTCCTTTTTGACAGAAACATTTTGGGGAAATCAGGCTGACAAATCAGAAGAAGAATCAGAAGAGTTTTTATTGCCATTGTTTAAGAACGGGTTCACAAACTAGGAATTGTTGTTGGTGCAACAAAAAAACACATCTAACACAGAATAGGTAATAACATGAGCTGTAACTGAGCTATCAGATCTTGTTATTGTTCATGTGTGATGGCCGAGGGGAAAAACTGTTCAGGTGGCGGGAGGTGTGGGTCTGGACTCTGGATGGAGCGTAGTCTCCTGCCTGAGGGGAGAGGGGAGAATAGTTTGTGTCCAGGGTGAGAAGAGTCAGCTGTGATCCCACCCACACGCCTCCTGGTCCTGGAGGAGAACAAGTCCTGGAGGGATGGGAGCTTGCGCCCAATCACCTTCTCAGCAGCAAGTATGATGCGCTGCAGTCTATTCTTATCCTGGACTGTGGCGCCGGGGAACCACACGGTGATGGAGGAGGTGAGGATGGACTCGATGATGGCTGAGTAAAACTGCACCAGCATCTCGGTCGGCACCATCAGTTTCCTCAGCTGCCGCAGGAAGTACATCCTCTGCTGGACCTTCTTGATGAGGGAGCTGATGGTCGGCTCCCACTTGAGGTCCTGGGTGATGGTGGTGCCCAAGAAATGCAAGGAGTCCACAATGGAGACGGGGGTGGGAGAGTCAAACAGGGTGAGGGGGGATGGTGGGGCTGTGACTTTCCTCAAGTCCATGATCATCTCCACTGTTTTCTGGGCGTTCAGCTCCAGGTTGTTGAGGCTGCACCAGGACGCCAGCCGGTCCACCTCTCTCCTGTAGGCGGACTCATCGCCATCCGTGATGAGCCCGATGAGGGTGGTGTCATCCGCAAACTTGAGCAGTTTTACGGATTGGTGACTGGAGGTGCAGCAGTTTGTGTACAGGGAGAAGAGCCAGGGGGAAAGTACACAAACAACGACGTGTTCGAACAGAAGGCGTAAAACGTCAGGTTTTACGATTCATTTTGGTCGAGGGGGAGGAGCCATAGCCACGCTTTACTATGTACCTCTTGCTTGGCCCCCGTTTGCTTGCCTAACAGAATTGCTATTGCGACATCCATTCAACAGCAGTTTCTTTCATTAACAAACTTCAGCTAATTTTTATACTTAGCAAAGACATCTCACGGGCCTGATAAACCTGTACGCAGGCCGGAGAAACTTGTACGCAGGCCTGATAAACCTGTACGCAGGTTGGATAAACCTGTACGCAGGCCTGATAAACCTGTACGCAGGCCTGATAAACCTGTACACAGGCCTGATAAACCTGTACACAGGCCTGATAAACCTGCATGCAGGCCGGATAAACCTGTACGCATGCCTGATAAACCTGTACGCAGGCCTGATAAACCTGTACGCATGCCTGATAAACCTGCATGCAGGCCGGATAAACCTGTACGCATGCCTGATAAACCTGTACGCAGGCCTGATAAACCTGTACGCATGCCTGATAAACCTGTACACAGGCCTGATAAACCTGCATGCAGGCCGGATAAACCTGTACGCAGGCCTGATAAACCTGTATGCAGGTTGGATAAACCTGTACGCAGGTTGGATAAACCTGTACGCAGGCCTGATAAACCTGTACGCAGGTTGGATAAACCTATACGCAGGCCTGATAAACCTGTATGCAGGTTGGATAAACCTATATGCAGGCCTGATAAACCTGTATGCAGGTTGGATAAACCTATATGCAGGCCTGATAAACCTGTATGCAGGCCGGATAAACCTGTACGCAGGCCTGATAAACCTGTACACAGGCCTGATAAACCTGTACGCATGTCTGATAAACCTGTACGCAGGCCGGATAAACCTGTACGCAGGTTGGATAAACCTGTACGCAGGCCTGATAAACCTGTACGCATGTCTGATAAACCTATACGCAGGCCTGATAAACCTGTACGCAGGCCTGATAAACCTGTACGCAGGCCTGATAAACCTGTACGCAGGCCGGATAAACCTGTACGCAGGCCGGATAAACCTGTACGCAGGCCTGATAAACCTGTACGCAGGCCGGATAAACCTGTACGCAGGCCTGATAAACCTATACGCAGGCCGGATAAACCTGTACGCAGGCCGGATAAACCTGTATGCTTGCCTGATAAACCTGTACGCAGGCCGGATAAACCTGTATGCTTGCCTGATAAACCTGTACGCAGGCCTGATAAACCTATACGCAGGCCTGATAAACCTGTACGCAGGCCGGATAAACCTGTACGCAGGCCTGATAAACCTATACGCAGGCCGGATAAACCTGTACGCAGGCCTGCTAAACCTGTATGCTTGCCTGACCCGGCCATATGTTTGACACCCCTGATTTATATAAATGAAAGTGAATGTCATTATTTTATCATTTGATTAGAATATTGCATAACCGCTGACTTAATAATCAACAATTTCATGATTTAATGATTTGTTCAATTATTAATTTCATCACCCCAGCTGTCAAAGACAGTTGGCGGATCCTCACTTCCACTTGTCTGTGGAACTTCCACCAGAAAAGCGGAGAAGTACTGGTCGATATCTTGGTCTGAAAGTGCGGAAATAACTGGAATAAATTCCTCCACTTGAACTGCTAGATGCCTCGGGTCCGCAGGTCTTGCTTCCCATTACTCGGAAAAATCTAAAATATCTACCAACAACTCCTGAAAGTAGGAGTATGTCCTCCTTTTGAAAGACTTTCAAAGTTCCGGGCTTCAGACCAAGGCAATGATTGGACTAGATTCCTGTAAGCCCCGCCCACTGACTTTGATAGCTGAGTTTGACGAGTTTCATGTTCATGAGTTACTTAAATAAATCAATAAATCACAGAATAATCAATTAAATCCTGAAAAAATATTATTGATAACATAATTAAATGTACTTTTACATTAGATAAATTAATGACATTTAATAGTACATTTATGTTTTAATTACAGTCATAATTGATTAATGAGACAATTAAGTAATTATTTAAAGATGTATATTTTGTTTACTTTCGTCCAATTTGACCCTTCATACCTTTTTGCCTTGTCAGTGTTTTATGCGTTTTAGTCTCGGAGCATTCAGAACTTCCAAAGTTCACAGATCTGTTCCGTGATAGACTTGTTCTACATTTCCAAACTATTTCCCTCACAAAGTAAAGTCAATTAATTTGGTCCAGACTAAAACGTCTGCCATCATAAAACCTTCATTTGTCCGGGCAATGTTTTAGCTGACAATTGAACTCTGCTAACAGGTGCCAAGAGAAACCAAACACTGTCAAATAGGAGCACAGACGTGGATGAACTTGTTGGCAACTGAAATTATGTACAAAAAAATTGGAATATTCCAAAATGCAGCTTGACAATCTTTAAATCTGGAGTTTTTTCGGCTTCATGTTAACGGATACAAAAATTAAGCATAGAGAAAAAGTACACCTCAATACTGTGAAACATTGTGTTACAAAATGTCTTTAATCTGTGCTGCGTTCAAAGAAATCTCAAGACCTGCAAGGCAGTCTGGAGCCAAATGAGTTGCCCGGTGACAGAAAGTTTGCTCTCCAACCGGACAATCACCTGGAACACCCGGGAATGGCCAAGGACAAAACATCTATTCCGTGATTTCTCATTGAAAGTGTTTATGTTATGATTTTCAATCCACATTTAAAACACTTCCTTTTGGACTAAAGAACATGGAATGGTGGTGTCAGGTTCAAACACTGATGACATCTATTAAACAAGACAAGAGGCAAACAATCAAACAAAGACAGAATTAAATTTGGACTCAACATTGATGAGAGACGTGGCGACTGTACTCTCGGTGCAGTCTTCAACCACGCTCTGCCCAAAGATTGCACTCCTCCTTCTTTATTGGACTTTCTCCCCCCTTGACCACAGCTGCTTCCAGAGGGAAGTGGGTCGTAAACAGCATTGCTTTCAGTTACCGAACAGTTAAAAGAGAGTTCCATAAAATACTTCACAAAGAGTTCCTCTGGAAGTTGGGCAGATCTTGCCATCTGTCCACTTTGAAGTCCCAGTGGAGTTTTACGAGCCTTCTTCCTCTTGGTAGGCCTCAAAGACAGCCCCGGTCCTTTTGCCTGGAACTTATTTCATCACAAAGTTTTTTGTGATAACTTACAATTATTCTAACAGGTGGTACTTTGGTTCAAAATGTTGCACAGATTTTGCTTTACAGACCATCATCAAGCCGCTTTCTGGCGGGCCCTAAAAACCCTTCCAGGCCTCCGCGTCTCTGACCCGTCAGCCGTGGTGTAGTTTTGGCGGTACGCTTTTGGTACCAACGGATTCAAGTTAGAACTATGCCAGACGCTGACCATCCCACACTAAAAAACGACATAAAAAGCAAAAAAATAAAAAACTGTAACCCTTCAATGCTCACGGATGTCTTGTGTGATTAATGATGATGGTTTGAAAGCCCAATTTTTTATTGATTATTGAGATGGACAATTTCGGTTGACCTCCAAATTGCACCCTTCCATGTGTGTTCATTTCTGGAGATGACTGCATTGTGTACAGGAAACAAAGGGATGACGCTTAAAGGGGAACTGTACTTTTTTTTGGGGAATGTTGCTTATTGTTCACAACATTATGAGAGACAAGAACACATACATCTTTTTTTTTTAGGATTTTAAAGATGATTAACAAAAACGCTTGGAAGATGTGACCTATAGGAGTCACGTTAATGTAGCCTTTTAGTCCCTAAAACAACTTCAAAACCCTTCATCAAAGTACAATATACACACTGCAAGTATTTATATAATGTAGTAACAGACACCTTCATAACAATATGTAATATGTACAATATACACACTGCAAGTATATATATAATGTAGTAACAGACACCTTCATAACAATATGTAATATGTACAATATACACACTGCAAGTATATATATAACGTAGTAACAGACACCTTCATAACAATATGTAATATGTACAATATACACACTGCAAGTATATATATAATGTAGTAACAGACACCTTCATAACAATATGTAATATGTACAATATACACACTGCAAGTATATATATCATGTAGTAACAGACACCTTCATAACAATATGTAATATGTACAATATACACACTGCAAGTATATATATAATGTAGTAACAGACACCTTCATAACAATATGTACAATATACACACTGCAAGTATATATATAATGTAGTAACAGACACCTTCATAACAATATGTAATATGTACAATATACACACTGCAAGTATATATATATAATGTAGTAACAGACACCTTCATAACAATATGTAATATGTACAATATACACACTGCAAGTATATATATAATGTAGTAACAGACACCTTCATAACAATATGTAATATGTACAATATACACACTGCAAGTATATATATATAATGTAGTAACAGACACCTTCATAACAATATGTAATATGTACAATATACACACTGCAAGTATATATATAATGTAGTAACAGACACCTTCATAACAATATGTAATATGTACAATATACACACTGCAAGTATATATATAATGTAGTAACAGACACCTTCATAACAATATGTAATATGTACAATATACACACTGCAAGTATATATATAACGTAGTAACAGACACCTTCATAACAATATGTAATATGTACAATATACACACTGCAAGTATATATATAATGTAGTAACAGACACCTTCATAACAATATGTAATATGTACAATATACACACTGCAAGTATATATATCATGTAGTAACAGACACCTTCATAACAATATGTAATATGTACAATATACACACTGCAAGTATATATATAATGTAGTAACAGACACCTTCATAACAATATGTACAATATACACACTGCAAGTATATATATAATGTAGTAACAGACACCTTCATAACAATATGTAATATGTACAATATACACACTGCAAGTATATATATATAATGTAGTAACAGACACCTTCATAACAATATGTAATATGTACAATATACACACTGCAAGTATATATATAATGTAGTAACAGACACCTTCATAACAATATGTAATATGTACAATATACACACTGCAAGTATATATATATAATGTAGTAACAGACACCTTCATAACAATATGTAATATGTACAATATACACACTACAAGTATATATATAATGTAATAACAGACACCTTCATAACAATATGTAATATGTACAATATACACACTGCAAGTATATATATAATGTAGTAACAGACACCTTCATAACAATATGTAATATGTACAATATACACACTACAAGTATATATATAATGTAGTAACAGACACCTTCATAACAATATGTAATAAGTACAATATACACACTGCAAGTATATATATAATGTAGTAACAGACACCTTCATAACAATATGTAATATGTACAATATACACACTGCAAGTATATATATCATGTAGTAACAGACACCTTCATAACAATATGTAATATGTACAATATACACACTGCAAGTATATATATATAATGTAGTAACAGACACCTTCATAACAATATGTAATATGTACAATATACACACTGCAAGTATATATATAATGTAGTAACAGACACCTTCATAACAATATGTAATATGTACAATATACACACTGCAAGTATATACTGTATATAATGTAGTAACAGACACCTTCATAACAATATGTAATATGTACAATATACACACTGCAAGTATATATATAATGTAGTAACACACACCTTCATAACAATATGTAATATGTACAATATACACACTGCAAGTATATATATAATGTAGTAACAGACACCTTCATAACAATATGTACAATATACACACTGTGGGTATATACTGTATATAATGTAGTAACAGACACCTTCATAACAATATGTACAATATACACACTGCAAGTATATACTGTATATAATGTAGTAACAGACACCTTCATAACAATATGTAATATGTACAATATACACACTGCAAGTATATATATCATGTAGTAACAGACACCTTCATAACAATATGTAATATGTACAATATACACACTGTGGGTATATACTGTATATAATGTAGTAACAGACACCTTCATAACAATATGTACAATATACACACTGCAAGTATATACTGTATATAATGTAGTAACAGACACCTTCATAACAATATGTAATATGTACAATATACACACTGCAAGTATATATATCATGTAGTAACAGACACCTTCATAACAATATGTAATATGTACAATATACACACTGTGGGTATATACTGTATATAATGTAGTAACAGACACCTTCATAACAATATGTACAATATACACACTGCAAGTATATACTGTATATAATGTAGTAACAGACACCTTCATAACAATGTGTAATATGTACAGTATACACACTGCAAGTATATATATAATGTAGTAACAGACACCTTCATAACAAAATGTAATATGTACAATATACACACTGCAAGTATATATATAATGTAGTAACAGACACCTTCATAACAATATGTAATATGTACAATATACACACTGCAAGTATATACTGTATATAATGTAGTAACAGACACCTTCATAACAATATGTACAATATACACACTGCAAGTATATAATGTAGTAACAGACACCTTCATAACAATATGTACAATATACACACTGCAAGTATATAATGTAGTAACAGACACCTTCATAACAATATGTACAATATACACACTGCAAGTATATAATGTAGTAACACACACCTGTCTGTGTTCTTGTCTCTCATGATTGTGAACAATAGGCAAAATTAAAAAAAAGTGCACTTCCCCTTTAAGTGCAAAGTGCAATAAGGACTGTGAGGATAATAAAGTTATTGTGGTCTTTGTGTTTAATAATGACTTAAATGTCTCATTTATTTATTCAAGGTGTGTTGGCGATAAGAAAAAAGGTTCAAAGTTGTGAAAAACAATCATTGAATGTTGCTGTGAATCCTCACCTGCATTTATTTGTGTGATATTGTAATGTTTATTGAACAACCTCCATTTCATATTTATTTGTCAGCGTGTTTTTGTCACTCGTGCTGCTTGAGTCGACTTGTGTGTGCAAATGAGCACCGAACATGAGTTAAATGTCAACTTTAAAACGATGAAGAAACTATTCCCCTAGTTTAGAAGTCCAGTAGATGTTCAAAAAACAGCAAAATGAACTCATTGGAAATGAAATAACTTCACATGAATAAAGACAACTGCACTTTAATGCATCATGTTTATGTTATTAATAAACATTTGTATTGCATTGTTTTGTCCTGAATCATGCAAGTGAAAACATTCACATTAGCTCAACTTTATTGCTCTCTTTACACAAACTGTGGAATTTTTGCACTTGCTGTTCCATTTTTTTCCGCTAGATGTCACTGCGTACTTTCAAGACCTCAATGTATTCAGCTATAATTCTACAATTATGTATACTACAGTGTTTTATATTATTATTATTATATATATATATTATACATATATATATATAATACAATATAATATAATATATGTTATATATATATATATATATATATATATATATATATATATATATATATATATATATATATATATATATATATATATATATATATATATATTATGATTATGTTTTATATTTATTTATCTATTTATTTATATCTGCACCTTCTTGCTCTTTTATCCTGCACTACCATGAGCTAATGCAACAAAATGTCGTTCTTATCTGTACTGTAAAGTTCAAATTTGAATGACAGTAAAAGAAAGTCTAAGTCTAAGTGTGTGTGTGTGTGTGTGTGTGAGAGAGAGAGACAGAGAGAGGGAGAGAGAGAGAGACAGAGAGAGAGAGAGAGAGAGAGAGAGAGAGAGAGACAATGCACCCCTGATATAAATGATAAAACAATGCAAACAATATAATAAAATGATTCATTACAAATATTAATTATTCTGTAATAATATACTGTAAATTGTCATGCATCAGGTGATTATGTATTGTTTGATCAGACTATAATATCTGAGTGATAGGGCAGATTTAGTTTTTCCTGTTTCTTTCATTTTGTTTTTTCCTTTTACTGATTCTATTGTTTATTTATTCTTTTTTTTTTTTTTTACAGTTGTGCCCAGATCAAATAAATGAATAATTATGTAAATATTATCTTATTCCCTATTTTTGACATACAATTGCAGAGCAAAATAAATTCAGTGACGCAAAAAAAAAAAAACCCTACCCTAGGGTAAACTGGGTAACACACGGCACACTGACAAAGCTAAACCTATTGTTACTATAACAATCTACAAGGTTAATATAGGTTGCTTCTCTTTCTTCCCCTCCATTTTTCTGCATTCTTTTGTATCTCCAGTTATCATGACGTATATGTATTGTTGCATTTGAACAACTGTATTGTTGATATTAGAGGCACATTATTGGTATTGTTCATTATTAATAGTGATATTTCTATTGGTATTTGTATTGATCCATTTGTAGTGTAATAATGCTCATTGTCATTTCTGTATTATTATTTATTTCGCTAACTGCTTCTTTGCTATCACTTTTACCATCATATTTGTACTTATCCTATTTGCTGATGTTGCTCTGTTGTTGTTGTTGTTGTGTTTGCTGTTGTTGTTGTCTTCAATTGCCTCCACATAAAGTGCAATATATTGAGGGTGTTTTTATGCAGCCTGTATGGAATTCCATTTGGTCCTGGAGCTGCCTTTGCCTCGTCAACCTCTTTGGACCTTGGGATTGTTGTCCAGCTGGTGTTCTGGTTGAGGAAGTGGTGGCATGTTGGGTGGTATCCACCTGTGTTGGAAATGTTCCTTCCTAGGTAAGTCATTTCCGGGTGGTTCTCCAACTGCTCTTTTGGTGCCTTGAGTGACCCGCTCTTTTCCTCTGTGAAGAATCATCTCACAAATCTAAATGGATCCCTGTAGAAGGATGTTCTCACCTTTTCCTTTCTCTTGCGTCCAGTCCTGAGGTTTTTTCAGTTCTCCGCAGTCTACCCAGGTGTCCTTTCAGGTCAGTTTGCAGGAAGTCCATGCCCACTTTTTCCTCCACCTTTTTCCTCTCTTCCGTTGTTTCTTCAAGTCTTTTCTCTCGTTGACAAAGCGTTGGATTTCCTGCTACCTTCTGGACCAGGGAGGGTTTGTTGGTGTTTTGTACCTTTTTTTCTGTCTCTTTTGTTCCGCAGATCTGATCGCCCAGTTCCCCCAATTTCTTCTCCGCTGTTCTTTTTATTCTATCCAGGATCTTGATGAGATCTGCATCAATAGTTGCCCACTCCTTCTTGCTGCTGGACTTTGGCCACTCCACTTTAGGTCTGTGGTCTTGAATAATCTTCTCCAACGCAGGTTGCAACTGGCTTGGTTCATAGTTCTGATTTTGTGCTTGAGTTACCTTCAGCCACTGGGGTTTTGATGCTCGGTGGACTGTGGGTTAAATCCTGCCGCTGAGCTTAACTCGCCTGACTTGACCTTTCTCTTAGATCGATCCCGGCCGACCTCTCTTCCTTCAAACCCTTCATCTGCCCTAGATGTATTCTTAGGCCTCTGATGGATGGTACTTTGGACCGACCACAGCTACCCACAGTACTTGGCGCTCTTGTCTTTCGCCTGATACTTGATTTGTGCTGATTTGGCTCGTCGTCGTGTTAATTTACTGGGTAATCATCTTCCGTTCCCACTCTGGCAGACTCCAGGGGTGTTTCCCTCTTTGAATGTTTCACTGCAACGAGGGGTGGCCCTTGTGCACCAGTAAAGCGACAGAGCCTGCCATCATGGACAGCTAGTCCGTTCAGGTCTCTTCCTCCCATCAGCTGTCTTTCCACGTCGTCACATGGTCTTTTTTTCTGCTTGTGTGCTGCCATTTCACTCTCTCTTATAGAGAATTGTGCAAACAAACATCACATTGATAGAAGAGAGATGAAAGTGGAGATGTCCGATGGCAAAATAGAGGTGGAGCGTCTCATTATCAATGACAAGGCTTCTCATGATCCCGCACAACTGTTCACTGTGGTTCTTTACCCTAGGGGCTGCTGATGGATTCAGCTGGGTACTTTCCTCGTGACTCACACACAAGCTCAAAGGCTGGAGGGACAACATCTAGCTCGACACGCTGTGTTGGTATTCAGAATATTGATGCTGGATAGTGAATATACTGCACATGAGATATCACAACATCTATAGATTGGCCCCTATGAAGAGGAGGAGGAGGAGTTATCCATCGAAGCTCACTCTTGCGGGGGCTTGTTCGGGATATTGATCATTCGCGATATGGACAGACTTCTAGATGCTTTTGCACAAGTGACTCTTGTCTGTGACTCGTTTTGAATACATTTAGTCAAGTCTTGCAGTGAACTCCACCTTTGACTGTTCAACAAAAGAACCGGGATATACTCTGACAGAGTAAAGAAGTCCTGCACGGCCAACACCATGTTTGTTTGTTTACACCACCTTTGTATAAACATTTACACACACACACACACACACACACACACACACACACACACACACACACACACACACACACACACACACACACACACACACACACACACACACACACACACACACACACACACACACACACACACACACACACACACACACACACACACACACACTTGCACTGGCTTCCTGTGCACCTAAGATGTGACTTTAAGGTTTTACTACTTATGTATAAGATTGTTAACGGTCTAGCTCCATCCTATCTTGCCGATTGTATTGTACCATATGTCCCGGCCAGAAATCGCCGTTCAGAGAACTCCGGCTTACTAGTGATTCCCAGAGCCCAAAAAAAGTAGTTTTCTATTGGGGCTCCAGTACCCTGGAATGTTCTAGCAGTAACAGTTAGAGATGCTACCTCAGTAGAAGCATTTAAGTCCCATCTTAAAACTCATTTGTATACTCTAGCCTTTAAATAGACCTCCTTTTAGACCAGTTGATCTGTTGTTTCTTTTCTGCTCTGCCTTGCATGGAGATGTCATGAGGTGACCACGGATTGGCCTCCACGGATGGTGCGCTAGCTGTTCCAAGTCAGGACCCAGGATGGACCACTCCTCTGTGCATCAGTTGGTGAGGTCTTTGCACTGCTGACTTGTTTCCATTCAAGATGGTCCCCTGCCGGTCTCCCAAGGGACTGGACTTTCACATGAAGTCAGGACCCGAGGTGACCACTCCTTATGCATCAGTCGGTGAGGTCTCTGCACCCCAACATGTCTACATGCAAGATGATCCCCTGCTGGCCCCACTACGGACTGGACTCTCACATTATTAACTAGATCCACTCGGCATCCGGGGGGTCCCCACATCTGCGGCCCCTTTCAAGATTTCTCGTTCCCATTGGTTTGAGTTTTTCCTTGCCCTGATGTGGGATCTGAGCCCAGGATGTCGTTGTGGCTTGTGCAGCCCTTTGAGACATTTGTGATCAAGGGCTGTGTAAGTCAACTTTGATTGATAATATTTTATTACGGCCCAAGCAGCAAAGCAAGGGCCCTATTGAAATGTCTATGTTTTTTTCTCCTGTACATTGGAACGCCTTTTTGAGGCCCTAAACCAGTGGTCCCCAACCCCCGGTCCAAGGACCGGTACCCGTCCGTGGCGCATTTTGTACCGGGCCGCAGAGAAACATTAAAAATGTATAAAGGACTGCATTTTCTCCGACATAACTTTGTCCTGTCCCACTAGACACACCGATAAACTTGTTTATAGATGATCAATATATGATATTTAACCCTAACCGTGACACAAGTGGAAAGACAGTCCCTGAAAATAAGGCCTACATAAACCGGTCCCTGGTGCACAAAAGACCACTGCTATACAGCATGCGTTCCAGCGATCGGCAGAAGGACGAAGGACTTCACCCGATGCGTTTGGCGGCCCGGAGACGTAGGAAGTCAAGGTGAGGTCGGCGGCTAGCGCGTCTGCTCTCCAACAAAGTCCTCCTGGTTGTGTTGCTGTAGTCCGCTGCTAATACCTACAACTGTCTTCTTTGCAGCCTTCATTGTTCATTAAACAAATTGCAAAAGATGTCCAGAATACTGCGGAATTATGAAATGAAAACAGAGCTTTTTGTATAGGATTCTACGGGTACCATAACTTCCGTTAAACTGACTACGTCACGCGCATACGTCATCATACCGAGACGTTGCAGCCGGATATTTCCCGGGAAATTTAAAATGTCACTTTATAAGTTAACCCGGCCGTATTGGCATGTGTTGCAATGTTAAGATTTCATCATTGATATATAAACTATCAGACTGCGTGGTCGCTAGTAGTGGCTTTCAGTAGGCCTTTAATACCTCTTTAAAAGGTAAAGGAGGCATTTCATGTACATAAGATGTGTGATTGTAAATAATGTTAATGATATTAATTCATAATAAATTCCCTTTCAAGAAAAAAGTTACTTTTTAATTAAAAAAAAAAAAAAAGTGTTACTCATTGAAAAACAACCCAAAAATGGTTCATAATTTTGAAAACCCAGAAAATGAGTTAAAATATTTCCCTTAAAACCCCCCAAAATGGGTTGCTCTTCATAAACTCCAAAATGTAACTCAACACTGGCAACCCATAAATTGGGTTACCAAAACAACCCAGCATTTTTAGTGTTCACTAAATCGTTGACAGAAAAATCCAAGTATTTGAAACTGGAGCTTGCATTGGTCCTTCTGAACAAATCAATTAAAAAAATAACAATTCAATAGATGGTTTTCAATTTGTATCACATTTGATACAGCTGGTGAAAAAATTTGATTTTTACGTTATTTTTATAACAAACCAAAACACAATGGGAAATCACTTCAGTTCCAAACATCAAACAAACATTCATCATCATCATCATCATCATCATCTTCCCTCAGCTGCTCGATCACTGCAATTACATTTTTAAAGCATCTTCAACGTTGTCATTTTTTTGCCATCCTAAAAAAACTTACAAAAAGTCAACATGTATTTTTGATGTGATTTTTTTTCTCTCTCATACAAATCATAATTTATCGCAACACACACTGAGTGATCGCCACAAAATGATACAGCAAATTGGATATGTATAATTGACCTCTAAATATATTATAATGTGTCCAAAATACAGAAAGCGGGTCATGTTGATGTCTTCAATTTCACCCCCGAGACCTCATGAATTTAATTCATCAGAAGTCTTGTCAGCAGGGAGATTGCACTCATCTTAAAAGTGAACATCATGAGTAACATTTACTTATATGACCCAATGCAAACAACCTTCCCTAGTCATGGTGCACAAAAAAATAAATGCAACTAACAAAGTCAACAACACCCACGATCACACAACACAACCTGCTCACTGAACTTTGTGGATGTTATAAAAAAAAAAACCATCCATGCACCATAAAACATTCAAAATGACACCCATTTAAATCCATTACAAAGCATGATGGGAAAAACACTCTCCACACTTATCCATTTTTAGCTGCTTAATATTTCTTAGTAATCCACAAGGGAAATTGTTCTGATAGATTACAAAACTTTAAGGAGGTATTGGACATAGAAATGGTCGTCATACTTTAGTTATGTTTTTATTTTCAGTCTTACAAACCTAAATAAAAGGAAGATGTATAAAGAAATAAAACTGAAGAAGAAAAATCATTCAAAAAATGGTAAATGGGTTATACTTGTATAGCACTTTCCTACCTTCAAGGTACTCAAAGCGCTTTGACACTATTTCCACATTCACACATTCACACGCTGATGGCGGGAGCTGCCTTAACCACCACCCATCAGGAGCAAGGGTGAAGTGTCTCGCTCGAGGACACAACGGACGTGAGGAGGTTGGTAGAAGGTGGGGATCGAACCAGGAACCACGCGCCACGCCATCCCCAAAAAGGAAAACCAATCAACAAAACTTCTGGAGCTTCGGTTTCTTCACGCTGTTAACTATCAGTCCAGCTGCACACGCTGCAAAGGAATAATGAATGTAAAGATGATGTTTTACTTTAAAATTAAGTCAACTAAGTCTCGAAGGAATAAAACCTGCCGAGGAACTTTCTAAAAGAAACATCCACATTTCCATGTTTGGCCCCCGAGACCTTGAAGCTGCGGCCCTCTTCATGAAGTAGTGGAACAGCCCCGGTGTCGAGCGTATCACTTATGATACGCTGGGGGTTTTATAGTCAAGTTTTTGAATGTTATGGGATTATGGCTTCCTGCGCACGGATCAGCAGGCCGCAGTGTCAGACGGACAGGAAGTGACAGGACGTGAAAGTAGATGAAACAAGACAGGAAGTGAAAGTAGAGGAAAGAGGACAGGAAGTGAAAGTTGAGGAAAGAGGACAGGAAGTGAAAGTAGAGGAAACAAGACAGGAAGTGAAAGAGGCCTGCAGTGTCAGGAGGACAGGAAGTGAAAGTAGAGGAAAGAGGACAGGAAGTGAAAGTAGAGTAAAGAGGACAGGAAGTGAAAGTAGAGGAAAGAGGACAGGAAGTGAAAGTAGAGTAAAGAGGACAGGAAGTGAAAGTAGAGTAAAGAGGACAGGAAGTGAAAGTACAGTAAAGAGGACAGGAAGTGAAAGTAGAGGAAAGAGGACAGGAAGTGAAAGTAGAGGAAAGAGGACAGGAAGTGAAAGTAGAGGAAAGAGGACAGGAAGTGAAAGTAGATGAAACAGGACAGGAAGTGAAAGAGGCCTGCAGTGTCAGGAGGACAGGAAGTGAAAGTAGAGTAAAGAGGACAGGAAGTGAAAGTAGAGTAAAGAGGACAGGAAGTGAAAGTAGAGTAAAGAGGACAGGAAGTGAAAGTAGAGTAAAGAGGACAGGAAGTGAAAGTAGAGTAAAGAGGACAGGAAGTGAAAGTAGAGGAAAGAGGACAGGAAGTGAAAGTAGATGAAACAGGACAGGAAGTGAAAGAGGCCTGCAGTGTCAGGAGGACAGGAAGTGAAAGTAGAGTAAAGAGGACAGGAAGTGAAAGTAGAGTAAAGAGGACAGGAAGTGAAAGTAGAGTAAAGAGGACAGGAAGTGAAAGTAGAGGAAAGAGGACAGGAAGTGAAAGTAGATGAAACAGGACAGGAAGTGAAAGAGGCCTGCAGTGTCAGGAGGACAGGAAGTGAAAGTAGAGTAAAGAGGACAGGAAGTGAAAGTAGATGAAACAGGACAGGAAGTGAAAGAGGCCTGCAGTGTCAGGAGGACAGGAAGTGAAAGTAGAGTAAAGAGGACAGGAAGTGAAAGTAGAGTAAAGAGGACAGGAAGTGAAAGTAGAGTAAAGAGGACAGGAAGTGAAAGTAGAGTAAAGAGGACAGGAAGTGAAAGTAGAAGAAAGAGGACAGGAAGTGAAAGTAGAAGAAAGAGGACAGGAAGTGAAAGTAGAGTAAAGAGGACAGGAAGTGAAAGTAGAGTAAAGAGGACAGGAAGTGAAAGTAGAGTAAAGAGGACAGGAAGTGAAAGTAGAGTAAAGAGGACAGGAAGTGAAAGTAGAGTAAAGAGGACAGGAAGTGAAAGTAGAAGAAAGAGGACAGGAAGTGAAAGTAGAAGAAAGAGGACAGGAAGTGAAAGTAGAGTAAAGAGGACAGGAAGTGAAAGTAGAGTAAAGAGGACAGGAAGTGAAAGTAGAGTAAAGAGGACAGGAAGTGAAAGTAGAAGAAAGAGGACAGGAAGTGAAAGTAGAAGAAAGAGGACAGGAAGTGAAAGTAGAGTAAAGAGGACAGGAAGTGAAAGTAGAGTAAAGAGGACAGGAAGTGAAAGTAGAGTAAAGAGGACAGGAAGTGAAAGTAGAGTAAAGAGGACAGGAAGTGAAAGTAGAGTAAAGAGGACAGGAAGTGAAAGTAGAAGAAAGAGGACAGGAAGTGAAAGTAGAAGAAAGAGGACAGGAAGTGAAAGTAGAGTAAAGAGGACAGGAAGTGAAAGTAGAGTAAAGAGGACAGGAAGTGAAAGTAGAGTAAAGAGGACAGGAAGTGAAAGTAGAGTAAAGAGGACAGGAAGTGAAAGTAGAGTAAAGAGGACAGGAAGTGAAAGTAGAGGAAAGAGGACAGGAAGTGAAAGTAGAGGAAAGAGGACAGGAAGTGAAAGTAGATGAAACAGGACAGGAAGTGAAAGAGGCCTGCAGTGTCAGGAGGACAGGAAGTGAAAGTAGAGGAAAGAGGACAGGAAGTGAAAGTAGAGTAAAGAGGACAGGAAGTGAAAGTAGAGTAAAGAGGACAGGAAGTGAAAGTAGAGGAAAGAGGACAGGAAGTGAAAGTAGAGTAAAGAGGACAGGAAGTGAAAGTAGAGTAAAGAGGACAGGAAGTGAAAGTAGAGTAAAGAGGACAGGAAGTGAAAGTAGAGGAAAGAGGACAGGAAGTGAAAGTAGAGGAAAGAGGACAGGAAGTGAAAGTAGAGTAAAGAGGACAGGAAGTGAAAGTAGAGTAAAGAGGACAGGAAGTGAAAGTAGAGTAAAGTGGACAGGAAGTGAAAGTAGAGTAAAGAGGACAGGAAGTGAAAGTAGAGTAAAGAGGACAGGAAGTGAAAGTAGAGTAAAGAGGACAGGAAGTGAAAGTAGAGTAAAGAGTACAGGAAGTGAAAGTAGAGGAACGAGTACAGGAAGTGAAAGTAGAGGAACGAGTACAGGAAGTGAAAGTAGAGTAAAGAGGACAGGACGTGAAAGTAGAGTAAAGAGGACAGGAAGTGAAAGTAGAGGAAAGAGTACAGGAAGTGAAAGTAGAGGAAAGAGTACAGGAAGTGAAAGTAGAGTAAAGAGGACAGGAAGTGAAAGCAGAGGAAAGAGGACAGGAAGTGAAAGTAGAGTAAAGAGTACAGGAAGTGAAAGTAGAGTAAAGAGTACAGGAAGTGAAAGTAGAGTAAAGAGTACAGGAAGTGAAAGTAGAGGAAAGAGTACAGGAAGTGAAAGTAGAGTAAAGAGGACAGGAAGTGAAAGTAGAGTAAAGAGGACAGGAAGTGAAAGTAGAGTAAAGAGGACAGGAAGTGAAAGTAGAGTAAAGAGGACAGGAAGTGAAAGTAGAGGAAAGAGGACAGGAAGTGAAAGTAGAGTAAAGAGGACAGGAAGTGAAAGTAGAGTAAAGAGGACAGGAAGTGAAAGTAGAGTAAAGAGGACAGGAAGTGAAAGTAGAGTAAAGAGGACAGGAAGTGAAAGTAGAGTAAAGAGGACAGGAAGTGAAAGTAGAGTAAAGAGGACAGGAAGTGAAAGTAGAGTAAAGAGGACAGGAAGTGAAAGTAGAGGAACGTGGACAGGAAGTGAAAGTAGAGTAAAGAGGACAGGAAGTGAAAGTAGAGTAAAGTGGACAGGAAGTGAAAGTAGAGGAAAGAGGACAGGAAGTGAAAGTAGAGTAAAGAGGACAGGAAGTGAAAGTAGAGGAAAGAGGACAGGAAGTGAAAGTAGAGGAAAGAGGACAGGAAGTGAAAGTAGAGTAAAGAGGACAGGAAGTGAAAGTAGAGTAAAGTGGACAGGAAGTGAAAGTAGAGTAAAGTGGACAGGAAGTGAAAGTAGAGTAAAGAGGACAGGAAGTGAAAGTAGAGGAAAGAGGACAGGAAGTGAAAGTAGAGTAAAGAGGACAGGAAGTGAAAGTAGAGTAAAGAGGACAGGAAGTGAAAGTAGAGTAAAGAGGACAGGAAGTGAAAGTAAAGTAAAGAGTACAGGAAGTGAAAGTAGAGTAAAGAGTACAGGAAGTGAAAGTAGAGTAAAGAGGACAGGAAGTGAAAGTAAAGTAAAGAGTACAGGAAGTGAAAGTAGAGTAAAGAGGACAGGAAGTGAAAGTAGAGTAAAGAGTACAGGAAGTGAAAGTAGAGTAAAGAGGACAGGAAGTGAAAGTAGAGTAAAGAGGACAGGAAGTGAAAGTAGAGGAAAGAGGACAGGAAGTGAAAGTAGAGTAAAGAGGACAGGAAGTGAAAGTAAAGTAAAGAGTACAGGAAGTGAAAGTAGAGTAAAGAGTACAGGAAGTGAAAGTAGAGTAAAGAGGACAGGAAGTGAAAGTAAAGTAAAGAGTACAGGAAGTGAAAGTAGAGTAAAGAGGACAGGAAGTGAAAGTAGAGTAAAGAGTACAGGAAGTGAAAGTAGAGTAAAGAGGACAGGAAGTGAAAGTAGAGTAAAGAGGACAGGAAGTGAAAGTAGAGTAAAGAGTACAGGAAGTGAAAGTAGAGTAAAGAGGACAGGAAGTGAAAGTAAAGTAAAGAGTACAGGAAGTGAAAGTAGAGTAAAGAGGACAGGAAGTGAAAGTAGAGTAAAGAGTACAGGAAGTGAAAGTAGAGTAAAGAGGACAGGAAGTGAAAGTAGAGTAAAGAGTACAGGAAGTGAAAGTAGAGTAAAGAGGACAGGAAGTGAAAGTAAAGTAAAGAGTACAGGAAGTGAAAGTAGAGTAAAGAGGACAGGAAGTGAAAGTAGAGTAAAGAGTACAGGAAGTGAAAGTAGAGTAAAGAGGACAGGAAGTGAAAGTAGAGTAAAGAGTACAGGAAGTGAAAGTAGAGTAAAGAGGACAGGAAGTGAAAGTAGAGTAAAGAGGACAGGAAGTGAAAGTAGAGTAAAGAGTACAGGAAGTGAAAGTAGAGTAAAGAGGACAGGAAGTGAAAGAGGCCTGCAGGCTCTTCATTAGTGAGGGTGAAAGTCCCCTGGGAGGAGCCATGCTGGGTCAGAAGGATGATTTTGGGGCCCCGTATTGTGTACTGAGGGACAGTCAGCCTTTGTGCGGGGACATTTCCACTTCCTGCCAGTATGCTAATTATGGGATGTCATGTGCGTAAAAGAGTTCTCTTCACCGAAGGAGCTGCTCCCTCCAGGATGCTCCTCTAGTTCTTCTCCCTCCAGGATGCTCCTCTAGTTCTGCTCCCTCCAGGATGCTCCTCTAGTTCTGCTCCCTCCAGGATGCTCCTCTAGTTCTTCTCCCTCCAGGATGCTCCTCTAGTTCTGCTCCCTCCAGGATGCTCCTCTAGTTCTTCTCCCTCCAGGATGCTCCTCTAGTTCTTCTCCCTCCAGGATGCTCCTCTAGTTCTTCTCCCTCCAGGATGCTCCTCTAGTTCTGCTCCCTCCAGGATGCTCCTCTAGTTCTGCTCCCTCCAGGATGCTCCTCTAGTTCTGCTCCCTCCAGGATGCTCCTCTAGTTCTTCTCCCTCCAGGATGCTCCTCTAGTTCTGCTCCCTCCAGGATGCTCCTCTAGTTCTGCTCCCTCCAGGATGCTCCTCTAGTTCTTCTCCCTCCAGGATGCTCCTCTAGTTCTTCTCCCTCCAGGATGCTCCTCTAGTTCTGCTCCCTCCAGGATGCTCCTCTAGTTCTTCTCCCTCCAGGATGCTCCTCTAGTTCTTCTCCCTCCAGGATGCTCCTCTAGTTCTGCTCCCTCCAGGATGCTCCTCTAGTTCTGCTCCCTCCAGGATGCTCCTCTAGTTCTGCTCCCTCCAGGATGCTCCTCTAGTTCTTCTCCCTCCAGGATGCTCCTCTAGTTCTTCTCCCTCCAGGATGCTCCTCTAGTTCTGCTCCCTCCAGGATGCTCCTCTAGTTCTTCTCCCTCCAGGATGCTCCTCTAGTTCTGCTCCCTCCAGGATGCTCCTCTAGTTCTTCTCCCTCCAGGATGCTCCTCTAGTTCTTCTCCCTCCAGGATGCTCCTCTAGTTCTGCTCCCTCCAGGATGCTCCTCTAGTTCTTCTCCCTCCAGGATGCTCCTCTAGTTCTTCTCCCTCCAGGATGCTCCTCTAGTTCTTCTCCCTCCAGGATGCTCCTCTAGTTCTTCTCCCTCCAGGATGCTCCTCTAGTTCTTCTCCCTCCAGGATGCTCCTCTAGTTCTGCTCCCTCCAGGATGCTCCTCTAGTTCTGCTCCCTCCAGGATGCTCCTCTAGTTCTGCTCCCTCCAGGATGCTCCTCTAGTTCTTCTCCCTCCAGGATGCTCCTCTAGTTCTTCTCCCTCCAGGATGCTCCTCTAGTTCTGCTCCCTCCAGGATGCTCCTCTAGTTCTTCTCCCTCCAGGATGCTCCTCTAGTTCTGCTCCCTCCAGGATGCTCCTCTAGTTCTTCTCCCTCCAGGATGCTCCTCTAGTTCTGCTCCCTCCAGGATGCTCCTCTAGTTCTTCTCCCTCCAGGATGCTCCTCTAGTTCTTCTCCCTCCAGGATGCTCCTCTAGTTCTGCTCCCTCCAGGATGCTCCTCTAGTTCTTCTCCCTCCAGGATGCTCCTCTAGTTCTGCTCCCTCCAGGATGCTCCTCTAGTTCTTCTCCCTCCAGGATGCTCCTCTAGTTCTTCTCCCTCCAGGATGCTCCTCTAGTTCTGCTCCCTCCAGGATGCTCCTCTAGTTCTGCTCCCTCCAGGATGCTCCTCTAGTTCTGCTCCCTCCAGGATGCTCCTCTAGTTCTTCTCCCTCCAGGATGCTCCTCTAGTTCTGCTCCCTCCAGGATGCTCCTCTAGTTCTGCTCCCTCCAGGATGCTCCTCTAGTTCTTCTCCCTCCAGGATGCTCCTCTAGTTCTTCTCCCTCCAGGATGCTCCTCTAGTTCTGCTCCCTCCAGGATGCTCCTCTAGTTCTGCTCCCTCCAGGATGCTCCTCTAGTTCTTCTCCCTCCAGGATGCTCCTCTAGTTCTTCTCCCTCCAGGATGCTCCTCTAGTTCTGCTCCCTCCAGGATGCTCCTCTAGTTCTTCTCCCTCCAGGATGCTCCTCTAGTTCTTCTCCCTCCAGGATGCTCCTCTAGTTCTGCTCCCTCCAGGATGCTCCTCTAATTCTGCTCCCTCCAGGATGCTCCTCTAGTTCTTCTCCCTCCAGGATGCTCCTCTAGTTCTGCTCCCTCCAGGATGCTCCTCTAGTTCTGCTCCCTCCAGGATGCTCCTCTAGTTCTGCTCCCTCCAGGATGCTCCTCTAGTTCTTCTCCCTCCAGGATGCTCCTCTAGTTCTGCTCCCTCCAGGATGCTCCTCTAGTTCTTCTCCCTCCAGGATGCTCCTCTAGTTCTTCTCCCTCCAGGATGCTCCTCTAGTTCTGCTCCCTCCAGGATGCTCCTCTAGTTCTGCTCCCTCCAGGATGCTCCTCTAGTTCTGCTCCCTCCAGGATGCTCCTCTAGTTCTTCTCCCTCCAGGATGCTCCTCTAGTTCTGCTCCCTCCAGGATGCTCCTCTAGTTCTTCTCCCTCCAGGATGCTCCTCTAGTTCTTCTCCCTCCAGGATGCTCCTCTAGTTCTGCTCCCTCCAGGATGCTCCTCTAGTTCTTCTCCCTCCAGGATGCTCCTCTAGTTCTGCTCCCTCCAGGATGCTCCTCTAGTTCTTCTCCCTCCAGGATGCTCCTCTAGTTCTTCTCCCTCCAGGATGCTCCTCTAGTTCTGCTCCCTCCAGGATGCTCCTCTAGTTCTTCTCCCTCCAGGATGCTCCTCTAGTTCTGCTCCCTCCAGGATGCTCCTCTAGTTCTGCTCCCTCCAGGATGCTCCTCTAGTTCTGCTCCCTCCAGGATGCTCCTCTAGTTCTTCTCCCTCCAGGATGCTCCTCTAGTTCTGCTCCCTCCAGGATGCTCCTCTAGTTCTTCTCCCTCCAGGATGCTCCTCTAGTTCTGCTCCCTCCAGGATGCTCCTCTAGTTCTTCTCCCTCCAGGATGCTCCTCTAGTTCTTCTCCCTCCAGGATGCTCCTCTAGTTCTGCTCCCTCCAGGATGCTCCTCTAGTTCTGCTCCCTCCAGGATGCTCCTCTAGTTCTTCTCCCTCCAGGATGCTCCTCTAGTTCTTCTCCCTCCAGGATGCTCCTCTAGTTCTGCTCCCTCCAGGATGCTCCTCTAGTTCTTCTCCCTCCAGGATGCTCCTCTAGTTCTTCTCCCTCCAGGATGCTCCTCTAGTTCTGCTCCCTCCAGGATGCTCCTCTAATTCTGCTCCCTCCAGGATGCTCCTCTAGTTCTTCTCCCTCCAGGATGCTCCTCTAGTTCTGCTCCCTCCAGGATGCTCCTCTAGTTCTGCTCCCTCCAGGATGCTCCTCTAGTTCTGCTCCCTCCAGGATGCTCCTCTAGTTCTTCTCCCTCCAGGATGCTCCTCTAGTTCTGCTCCCTCCAGGATGCTCCTCTAGTTCTTCTCCCTCCAGGATGCTCCTCTAGTTCTGCTCCCTCCAGGATGCTCCTCTAGTTCTTCTCCCTCCAGGATGCTCCTCTAGTTCTTCTCCCTCCAGGATGCTCCTCTAGTTCTTCTCCCTCCAGGATGCTCCTCTAGTTCTGCTCCCTCCAGGATGCTCCTCTAGTTCTGCTCCCTCCAGGATGCTCCTCTAACTCTTCATCCTTCCTCTGCCGTGCTCAAGGATGTTCTTGTCGTCATCTTCCTCACTTCACCGTCACACCACACCTTATTGATCCATCCTCTCACTTCACCATCACACCACACCTTATTGATCCATCCTCTCATTTCACCGTCACACCACACCTTATTGATCTATCCTCTCACTTCACTGTCACACCACACCTTATTTATCCACCCTCTCATTTCACCGTCACACCACACCTTATTGATCCATCCTCTCATTTCACCGTCACACCACACCTTATTGATCCACCCTCTCATTTCACCATCACACTACACCTTATTGATCCATCCTCTCATTTCACCATCACACCACACCTTATTGATCCATCCTCTCATTTCACCATCACACCACACCTTATTGATCCATCCTCTCATTTCACCATCACACCACACCTTATTGATCCATCCTCTCATTTCACCATCACACCACACCTTATTGATCCATCCTCTCACTTCACCGTCACACCACACCTTATTTATCCACCCTCTCATTTCACCGTCACACCACACCTTATTGATCCATCCTCTCATTTCACCGTCACACCACACCTTATTGATCCACCCTCTCATTTCACCATCACACCACACCTTATTGATCCACCCTCTCATTTCACCATCACACCACACCTTATTGATCCATCCTCTCATTTCACCATCACACCACACCTTATTGATCCATCCTCTCATTTCACCATCACACCACACCTTATTGATCCATCCTCTCATTTCACCATCACACCACACCTTATTGATCCATCCTCTCATTTCACCATCACACCACACCTTATTGATCCATCCTCTCATTTCACCATCACACCACACCTTATTGATCCATCCTCTCATTTCACCATCACACCACACCTTATTGATCCATCCTCTCATTTCACCATCACACCACACCTTATTGATCCATCCTCTCATTTCACCATCACACCACACCTTATTGATCCATCCTCTCATTTCACCATCACACCACACCTTATTGATCCATCCAGAAGGGAAAGTCCCAGCACAGGTGTCCAAAGTGCGGTCCGTTTGTGGCCCGCAGCTAATTGTAAAGTTCTCCACAAATCATAACACAGTGCAATAAAATAGCAAACAAGTTTCAATGTGGACTCTAATAACACAAAGCCTTTTAAAACGGTCATTGCTCAAAAAAATAATAATGAATCAAAATGTATGTTGTTATTAATCATTGACCTTTTAAGGCTCCAATTACTTCACATCAAATATTACATTTTCAAATATATTTTTGGATAATTATCACGTATTCTAGTGTGTGTGTTTGCACGTTTTTCATGACAAAAAGGGCATAAAATTAAAAATAATAATAATTTGAAAACCTTGTTACCCACCGATTGATATGAAGCTGATTTAAAATTGCAAGCGTTGAAAGTAAAATAAATAAAAAATAAATCATGTATGACTTACTTGTATGAGTGGGACCATGTTTGATCCCTGAGAATTTTAGCAGGATTTAAAAAAACTTAAATTAATGAATCAAAATTGTTATGGATTATTGACCTTAAGGCTCCAATTACTTCACATCGAATATAAAACCAAAATATTTTTGGGTAAAATATTGCATAATTGGTGTTTTTGCCATAAAAAAATACATTTTCCTTGACAAAAAGGGCATAAAACAAAACAATCGAAATACACATCAAAAGTTGTAGTTGATCTAAAGATTTAAGTGTTGAAAGTAAAAAAAAATAAAAAAAGTAAAAATAAGGTATGAGGTATTAAGTTGGGGCCCTTTTGGATTCATGGTAATTTAAGTGGAATTAAAACAATACTGTCTTGCTCAGAAATAATAATGGATCAAAATCGATGTTATGAATTATTGACCCATTTAAGGCTCAAATTACTTCACATTAAATATAAAACTGAAATATTTTGGGGGAAAATATTGCATAATTGGTGTTTTTGCCATAAAATAAATGAAGTTCTCCTTGACAAAAAGGGCATAAGATAAAAAACTTAATTCAATTAAAAAACCTTGTTATCAACTGATAGTTATGAAGCTGATTTGAAAATATAAGCATTGAAAGTAAAAAATAAATAAATAAATAAATAATGTATGACTTGTTTTAACACTTTTATGAGTGGGACCATTTTTGCCAGCAAAAACTCATTGACAAAAAGGGCATAAAACAAACAAACAAAACATTGACAAATTGTACAAACTTATAATTAACAGATAGAATTGAAGTGTTGAAAGTAAAACAATTAAAATTAAATAATGTATGACATATTGAGTTGGGGCCCTATAACAGTATAATATAATATATAATATAACAGTATAATATAATATATAATATAATAGTATAATATATTATGAAATATAACAGTATAATATAATATATAATATAACAGTATAATATAATATATAACAGTATAATATAATATATAATATAACAGTATAATATATTATAAAATATAACAGTATAATATATAATAAAATATAACAGTATAATATATAATATAACAGTATAATATAATATATAATATAACAGTATAATATAATATATAATATAACAGTATAATATAATATATAATATAATAGTATAATATATTATAAAATATAACAGTATAATATAATATATAATATAACAGTATAATATATTATAAAATATAACAGTATAATATATTATAAAATATAACAGTATAATATAACAGTATTATATAATATATAATATAATAGTATAATATATTATAAAATATAACAGTATAATATATAATATAACAGTATAATATAATATATAATATAACAGTATAATATAATATATAATATAACAATATAATATAATATAACAGTATTATATGAAGTTGATCTAAAGATTTTAGCATTTAAAATGAAATCTAATCCAATAAAATGATGTATGACTTTTGGTTACAACTTTTAAGAATGAGGCTCTTTTGGATTCCTGAGAATTTAAGTGGGATTTAAAAAATACTGTCCTAGCTCAAAAATGTCTAACATTAAGAATAATTGACATTAAGGCTTTAATTACTTCACATTAAGTATTCCACTTTGAAATATATTTTTTGTGGAAAATTTAGCATTTTTGTGTGTTTGCCTTCAAAAACCAAGTTTTTCGTTACAAAAAGGGTATCAAACAAACCGGCATGGCTGCAGTAGTTGTGACCCCAAGATGCAGGAACCAGGAGATCCACATGCAGGAACCAGGAGATCATGTGCAGGAACCAGGAGATCCATGTGCTGGAACCAGGAGATCCATGTGCAGGAACCAGGAGATCCATATGCTGGAACCAGGAGATCATGTGCAGGAACCAGGAGATCCATGTGCAGGAACCAGGAGATCATGTGCAGGAACCAGGAGATCCATGTGCAGGAACCAGGAGATCCATGTGCAGGAACCAGGAGATCCATATGCTGGAACCAGGAGATCATGTGCAGGAACCAGGAGATCCATGTGCAGGAACCAGGAGATCCATGTGCAGGAACCAGGAGATCATGTGCAGGAACCAGGAGATCCATATGCTGGAACCAGGAGATCATGTGCAGGAACCAGGAGATCCATGTGCAGGAACCAGGAGATCCATGTGCAGGAACCAGGAGATCATGTGCAGGAACCAGGAGATCCATATGCTGGAACCAGGGATCATGTGCAGGAACCAGGAGATCCATGTGCAGGAACCTGGAGATCATGTGCAGGAACCTGGAGATCCATATGCTGGAACCAGGAGATCATGTGCAGGAACCAGGAGATCCATGTGCAGGAACCAGGAGATCCATGTGCAGGAACCAGGAGATCCATGTGCAGGAACCAGGAGATCCATGTGCAGGAACCAGGAGATCCAAGTGCAGGAACCAGGAGATCATGTGCAGGAACCAGGAGATCCATGTGCAGGAACCAGGAGATCCATGTGCAGGAACCAGGAGATCCATGTGCAGGAACCAGGAGATCCATGTGCAGGAACCAGGAGATCCATGTGCAGGAACCAGGAGATCCATGTGCAGGAACCAGGAGATCCATGTGCAGGAACCAGGAGATCCAAGTGCAGGAACCAGGAGATCATGTGCAGGAACCAGGAGATCCATGTGCAGGAACCAGGAGATCCATGTGCAGGAACCAGGAGATCCATGTGCAGGAACCAGGAGATCCATGTGCAGGAACCAGGAGATCATGTGCAGGAACCAGGAGATCCATGTGCAGGAACCAGGAGATCCATATGCTGGAACCAGGGATCATGTGCAGGAACCAGGAGATCCATGTGCAGGAACCTGGAGATCATGTGCAGGAACCTGGAGATCCATATGCTGGAACCAGGAGATCATGTGCAGGAACCAGGAGATCCATGTGCAGGAACCAGGAGATCCATGTGCAGGAACCAGGAGATCCATGTGCAGGAACCAGGAGATCCATGTGCAGGAACCAGGAGATCCAAGTGCAGGAACCAGGAGATCATGTGCAGGAACCAGGAGATCCATGTGCAGGAACCAGGAGATCCATGTGCAGGAACCAGGAGATCCATGTGCAGGAACCAGGAGATCCATGTGCAGGAACCAGGAGATCCATGTGCAGGAACCAGGAGATCCATGTGCAGGAACCAGGAGATCCATGTGCAGGAACCAGGAGATCCAAGTGCAGGAACCAGGAGATCATGTGCAGGAACCAGGAGATCCATGTGCAGGAACCAGGAGATCCATGTGCAGGAACCAGGAGATCCATGTGCAGGAACCAGGAGATCCATGTGCAGGAACCAGGAGATCCATGTGCAGGAACCAGGAGATCCATGTGCAGGAACCAGGAGATCCAAGTGCAGGTAAATCTTAAAATACTCAAAAATAAGGAGAAGCAGTCGTGCATGCGGAGATCCAAAACATAGAACCAATCCTCCAGCACTGAGGAACAGGTGAGGCAGGTTTAAATAGCAGCCTGATTGGCAACTGCCAGCAGGTGTGCCGGGCTGCCAATCAGGGACAGGTGAGGGGAAGGAGCGCTCAGAGGAGACGTGCAGGAAATGGAAATGAAATATGAGCGCTGACAGGAAATAAACACAACACAAAAAAAGTGAAGTGACACAAACAAAACAAGCTAAAAAGATCATAAAAACTTAACATGGACTTGATTGATCTAAAGCTGATCTGAAGATTTAAGCATTGAAATAAAAATAAATGAAAATAATGTAAGACTTATTATTAACACTTTAATGAGTGGGACTCTTTTGCATCCCTGAGAATTGAAGTGGGATTAAAAAAATAGTCTTTGTTCAAAAAATAATAATGAATCAAAATCAATGTTGTTATGAATTATTGATCTCCGATTACTTCACATCAAATATTACACTTTGAAATATATTTTGGGGAAAACATTGCATATTTTGTGTGTTTGCCATCAAAAACTAACATTTCCTTGACAAAAAAAAGGCATAAAACAAACAAACAAAAATCCATGAAAACATAATAAAAAAGTTATCATCACAGACGGAACTGAAGTTGATCTGAAGATTTAAGTGTTGGAATTAAAAATAAATGACAATAATGTGTGACTTATTTTTAACACTTTTATGGATTATTGGACCCTTTGGGGTCCCTGAGAGTTTAAGTGGGATTCAAATATACAAAAAACTTTCTTTGCTCAGAAAATCAATCAATCAATCAATCAATGTTTATTTATATAGCCCTAAATCACAAGTGTCTCAAAGGGCTGTACAAGCCACAACGACATCCTCGGTACAGAGCCCACATACGGGCAAGGAAAAATAATAAATAATAATAATAAAATAATAAAATAAAAATAAAAATAAAAATAAAAATAAAAATAAACATAAAAATAAAAATAAAAATAAAAATAAAAATAAAAATAAAAATAAAAATAAAAATAAAAATAAAAATAAAAATAAAAATGAAATATAAATAAATAAAATAAATAAATAAATAAATAAAATAAATAAATAAATAAAAATAAAATAATAATGAATCAATAATTTCACATCAAAAATTCTACTTTAAAATTTTTGGGTGTGAAAATATTGCATCTTTTGTGTTTTAGCTATAAAAACACTTTATTTTCTTTTAACAAAAAGGAATACAAGTTTTATTTTATTTTATTTTTTTAAAGGTAAACTTTATATGGACAGATAGACCTGAAGTTGATCTCGAGATTTAAGCGGGAAAAAAAATATATATATATATATATGACTTTTACAAACATTCCGGGTCCCTGGGACCAAACTTGTGGGGGCCCCTGAAGGTAGAAAAAAAAAGGATATATTTTATTAGTTTTGAAAATGCAAACGATCAAAATGGTGTTTTCATCTTTCAGTGCGGCCCTCAGTGGAAACGTTTGGACACCCCCGGTGTGGGCGCACATTATTTACTTTTGAATAATTGACTCTTTTCTGACGTATAAATGTTGTTAGAAAGTTGTGTTTAAAAATGTCAAATCATAAAGTTCATGCATTTCGGCGAGAGCTGGCCAACACTTTTGTTCGCCGGGTTCTGCTGCCTGCCTACATGGTGATGTCACAGCGTGGTGGACGTACTTATTTGGGCATCCAGCCAAGCTTCCGGCCGGGGGGGCGAGGAGAAAACACCAAAAAGTTCAGGTAAAATATTAATTTCCTATCATCTTGGCGGGCGACGTGCGGTGACATAAATGCTGAAATGGCACAAAAATAAAGAGGTCTTTTGTATAAACATACAACATACAACATGCAACATATAACATACAACATATAACATATAACATACAACATACAACATATAACATATAACATGTAAAATACAACATACATGTCTTTCTTCAAATAACATTTTACAATTTTTACAAATATACAAATGGAAGAAGATAAACATATTTAAACACATAAATAAAATAATATAAGTCTTATGAATATTTTACGTTTCCTCTGGAAAGAACGTATATTGGGTCTATATTTATTTTAGTTATTAAAAAAATATATGCAACTTTGTTAAAAGACTTTAGCGTGCAAAAAAGTAAAAAAAAAATGTATAAGTAACTTCTTTTTAGCCTTGTTTTGCTACAATACAAACAGAAGAGGTCCGCAGCTAAAGTCATAGAGAAGTTTCTCAAGGGCAAAAATGATGACTAAAGTGGTGAAGCTGTATTTGCATTTGCACCTCAATTCTATTGACATATTAACAGTATTAGCGTTATGTCATCAAGCACAATGTGTTATTGGCCCATGAGGCCTAGCTGAATAATTTTTTATTGCGCCTGGTACCCAACGAAGGGTACTGCCTGCACTTTGCCTACCTTCTCTGCATCCTGGGATCACGCCATCAGCCGCTATCGCAATCCTCTTCAAAGATCATGTTAGAATTGAGAATGCAGACATGATCACACCTCTTGTGGGAGATTCTTCACTCAAATGTATTTCCATTGGAGAAGGATTATAGATGATATTATATTATTATATATGATATTATATTATATATGGAGGCAGAGCAATGTCATGTTCGTCCACTAGATGGCAGCACTTCACTCACCTGTCCACCCACTTGGTCTCATTTGCAGGTAAGGGGAGTCTGCACAGGGAAGATACTTTTTTCACAGTGTGTGTGTGTGTGTGTGTGTGTGTGTGTGTGTGTGTGTGTGTGTGTGTGTGTGTGTGTGTGTGTGTGTGTGTGTGTGTGTGTGTGTGTGTGTGTGTGTGTGTGTGTGTGTGTGTGTTCTTGTATTTCTAGACTTCTTGAGACATGAAGAAGGAAAAGTATCTTCCATATGAGGAGGTGTGAACAAGTGATGACATAAATCATGGTCCCAATAACATTGCATCTAATAGACAATGTCTCATTTGCACCCCCGGTGGTCAACATATGAAATAACAAGTGTGTGTAAACATTTAAAGTGCTCCCCCTCTGGTCAACATATGAAATAACAAGTGTGTGTAAGAAATTGAAATGCGCCCCCTTTGGCCAAAATTAATGAAAAATAATAAACAATAAATATGTATATAGAGACATACTGTAATAACTTGAAGTAAATAATGAAGATTAAAAAAACAATTACAAACAAAAAATTAAAAAAAAAATTAACTGAAAGCATACTTTTTCTCACAATGTGTTGACTTTTTTCTTATAAAATTGGGAACTATTTTTCATATTCTTTCTGTTTCTGTAATATTGCAATATTTTCTCATAAAATTATGACTTTTTAATGTAAATATATTCATTTTTAATGCAAAATGGTGACATTTTTCATATAAAATTCTGACTTTTATCACAATATTGTCCATTTTTTGTTGTTCTTGTAAAACAGCGAAAACATTTTCAGTAAAACGATGACCCTTGTCATCATTTTGCCGAGCAACCTTCTATTTATTATTATAATATTGCCAAAATGTTAAAAAAAAAAAAAAAAAAATTGTGACTTTTGTGGAGTAAAATTCCAACTTTTATCATAATATTGCACAAATGTTCAGTTTTTCTTGTAAATTTGCGACTGTTATTGAGTAAAATTCCAAATTTTATCATAATATTGCACAAATGTTCAGTTTTTCTTGTAAAATTTTGACTTACGTTGAGTAAAACGATTACTTTTATTATAATACTAGAGGTAGGCATTTTTTGGAGGTCTCTAGAAGGAGACAAATACAAGAATGTGTGTGTGTGTGTGTGTGTGTGTGTGTACTTGTATTTCTAGCCTTCTTGAGACATGAAGAAGGAAAAGTATCTTCCATATGAGGAGGTGTGAACAAGTGATGACATGAATCAATAACATTGCATCTAATAGACAATGTCTCATTTGCACCCCCTGCTGGTCAAAATGAGGGCGGTCCCAAAAAAGGAGGGATTTTTCAAATTGACTGTGTCGCTTTAAAAAGTGCTCCCCCTCTGGTCAACATATGAAATAACAAGTGTGTGTAAGAAATAGAAATGCGCCCCCTTTGGCCAAACTGTATTTAAAAAAATGAATAAACATGTATATAGAGACATACTGTCATAACTTGTAGTTAAGCTAGAACTAGCCAGCGCCAGGCTGGATAATCCATGTACGCATAGCAATTCTCTTAGAATAATACACAATTCACATAATGTTTTTTCTGTTGTGTCTGTGTCAGAGGTGGACATGCATTCTACTGAGGTGGCAAATTATGATATGTCCAGTCTATTGCAGCACCAAGCAAACAATCGGAAAATTCCCGTCATATCAATTCCTAGATATGGTCGAAACTATTTAAAGTGCACTACGCATAATAAACGCAACATTGTTAATATTGCCACTACGGATAATCTTAACAAAAACTCGTCAAAACAGCCCAATACCTATAATATGGGCTTTTTAAACATAAGATCATTGTCTCCCAAGGCGTTATTGGTTAATGAGGTCATTAGAGACAACAATCTTAACGTCATTGGTCTTAGCGAAACCTGGCTCAAACCGGACGAATTTTTTGCGCTCAATGAGGCATCTCCTCCTAACTATACGAATGCGCATGTTGCCCGCCCTCTTAAAAGGGGAGGGGGTGTCGCACTAATATACAATGAAAATTTCAACCTTACCCCTAACCTAAATAATAAATATAAATCGTTTGAGGTGCTTACTATGAGGTCCGTCACACCGCTACCTCTCGACCTGGCTGTTATCTACCGCCCCCCTGGGCCCTATTCGGACTTTATCAGTGAATTCTCAGAGTTCGTTGCTGATCTAGTGACGCACGCCGACAATATAATCATAATGGGGGACTTTAATATCCATATGAATACCCCATCGGACCCTCAGTGCGTGGCGCTCCAAACCATAATTGATAGCTGTGGTCTTACACAAATAATACATGAACACACGCATCGCAACGGTAATACAATAGATCTAGTGCTTGTCAGGGGTGTCACCACCTCCAAAGTTATGATACTTCCATATACTAAAGTAATGTCCGATCATTACCTTATAAAATTTGAAGTTTTGACTCTTTGTCAACAAGCTAATAATAATAATAACTGCTATAGCGGCCGCAACATTAATGCTGCCACAACGATGACTCTTGCTGACCTACTGCCTTCGGTAATAGCACCATTCCCAAATTATGTCGGCTCTATTGATAAACTCACTAACAACTTTGACGATGCCTTGCGCGAAATTATTGATAGTATAGCACCGCTAAAGCAAAAAAGGGCCCCTAAAAGGCGCACCCCATGGTTTACAGAAGAAATTAGAGCTCATAAATTATCATGTAGAAAACTGGAACGCAAATGGCGCGCGACTAAACTTGAGGTTTTCCATCAAGCATGGAGTGATAGTTTAATAACTTATAAACGCATGCTTACCTTAGCTAAAGCTAAATACTACTCAAATCTCATCCGCCTCAACAAAAACGATCCTAAATTTCTGTTTAGTACAGTAGCATCGCTAACCCAACAAGGGACTCCTCCCAGTAGCTCCACCCACTCGGCAGATGATTTTATGAATTTCTTTAATAAGAAAATTGAACTCATTAGAAAGGAGATTAAAGACAATGCATCCCAGCTACACCTGGGTTCTATTAACACAAATACGACTGTATATACGACGGACACTGCCCTCCAAAATAGTCTCTCTCTCTTTGATGAAATAACATTAGAGGAATTATTACAGCGTGTAAGTGGGATAAAACAAACAACATGTTTACTTGACCCACTTCCTGGGAAACTTATCAAGGAACTGTTTGTATTATTAGGTCCATCAGTGTTAAATATTATAAACTTATCACTTTCCTCCGGCACTGTTCCCCTAGCATTCAAAAAAGCGGTTATTCATCCTCTGCTCAAAAGACCTAACCTCGATCCTGACCTCATGGTAAACTACCGACCGGTCTCCCACCTTCCGTTTATTTCCAAAATTCTCGAAAAAACTGTTGCACAGCAGCTAAATGAACACTTAGTGACTAACAATCTCTGTGAACCTTTTCAATCCGGTTTCAGGGCAAATCACTCTACGGAGACAGCCCTCGCAAAAATGACTAATGATCTATTGCTAACGATGGATTCTGATGCGTCATCTATGTTGCTGCTTCTTGATCTTAGCGCCGCTTTCGATACCGTCGATCATAATATTTTATTAGAGCGTATCAAAGCACGTATTGGTATGTCAGACTTAGCCTTGTCTTGGTTTAACTCTTATCTTACTGACAGGATGCAGTGCGTCTCCCATAACAATGTGACCTCGGACTATGTCAAGGTAACGTGCGGAGTTCCCCAGGGTTCGGTTCTTGGCCCTGCACTCTTTAGTATTTACATGCTGCCGCTGGGTGACATCATACGCAAGTACGGTGTTAGCTTTCACTGTTATGCTGATGACACTCAACTCTACATGCCCCTAAAGCTGACCAACACGCCGGATTGTAGTCAGCTGGAGGCGTGTCTTAATGAAATTAAACAATGGATGTCCGCTAACTTTTTGCAACTCAACGCTAAGAAAAGGGAAATGCTGATTATCGGTCCTGCTAGACACCAACATCTATTTAATAATACCACCTTAACATTTGACAACCAAACAATTAAACAAGGAGACTCGGTAAAGAATCTGGGTATTATCTTCGACCCAACTCTCTCGTTTGAGTCACACATTAAGAGTGTTACTAAAACGGCCTTCTTTCATCTCCGTAATATCGCTAAAATTCGTTCCATCTTGTCCACTAGCGACGCTGAGATCATTATTCATGCGTTCGTTACGTCTCGTCTCGATTACTGTAACGTATTATTTTCGGGCCTCCCTATGTCTAGCATTAAAAGATTACAGTTGGTACAAAATGCGGCTGCAAGGCTTTTGACAAAAACAAGAAAGTTTGATCATATTACGCCTATACTGGCTCACTTGCACTGGCTTCCTGTGCACTTAAGATGCCACTTTAAGGTTTTACTACTTACGTATAAAATATTACACGGTTTAGCTCCAGCCTATCTCGCCGATTGTATTGTACCATATGTCCCGACAAGAAATCTGCGTTCAAAGAACTCCGGCTTATTAGTGATTCCCAGAGCCAAAAAAAAGTCTGCGGGCTATAGAGCGTTTTCTATTCGGGCTCCAGTACTCTGGAATGCCCTCCCGGTAACAGTTAGAGATGCTACCTCAGTAGAAGCATTTAAGTCCCATCTTAAAACTCATTTGTATAATCTAGCCTTTAAATAGACCCCCCCTTTTTTAGACCAGTTGATCTGCCGTTTCTTTTCTTCTCTCCTCTTCTCCCCTGTCCCTTGCGAGGGGGAGTTGCACAGGTCCGGTGGCCATGGATGAAGTGCTGGCTGTCCAGAGCCGGGACCCCGGGTGGACCACTAGCCTGTGCATCGGTTGGGGACATCTCTGCGCTGCTGACCCGTCTCCGCTCGGGATGGTTTCCTGTTGGCCCCGCTGTGGACTGGACTCCCGCTGATGTGTTGGATCCACTGTGGACTGGACTTTCACAATGTTATGTCAGACCCACTCGACATCCGTTGCTTTCGGTCTCCCCTAGAGGGGGGGGGTTACCCACATATGCGGTCCTCTCCAAGGTTTCTCATAGTCATTCACCGACGTCCCACTGGGGTGAGTTTTTCCTTGCCCGTATGTGGGCTCTGTACCGAGGATGTCGTTGTGGCTTGTACAGCCCTTTGAGACACTTGTGATTTAGGGCTATATAAATAAACATTGATTGATTGATTGATTGAGTAAATAATGAAGATTAAAAAACAATTACAAACAAAAAATTCCCACAAAAAAAATAAATAACTAAAAGCATATTTTTTCTCACAATGTGTTGACTTTTTTTCTTATAAAATTGGGAACAATTTTTCATATTCTTTCTGTTTCTGTAATATTGCAATATTTTCTCATAGAATTATGACTTTTTTATGTAAAATTATTACTTTTTTTATGTAAAATTATGATTCTTTTATGTAAATATATTCCTTTTGAATGCAAAATGGTGACATTTGTCATATAAAATTCTGACTTTTATCACAATATTGCCAATTTTTTTGTTGTTCTTGTAAAATAGCAACATTTTTTGAGTAAAATTCTGATTATTATTATAATATTGCCAAAAGTTTTGTTTTTTTTATAAAATTGTGACTTTTGTGGCGTAAAATGATGACTCTTTTCATACAATTGCCAAAATGTTAAGCTTTTCTTGTAAATTTGCAACTGATATTGAGTAAAATTCCCACTTTTATCATAATATTGCGCAAATGTTCAGTTTTTCTTGTAAAATGTTGATGACTTTTATTATAATACTAGAGGTAGGCATTTTTTGGAGGTCTCTAGAAGGTAACAAATACAAGAGTGTGTGTTTGTGTGCGTGTGCGTGCGTGCGTGCGTGTGTGTGTGTGTGCGTGCGTGTGTGCGTGGGCTCGCAGCTGTGGGCCCCGTGTTTGAACCCCGGCTCACATGGCAGCGCAGTGAGGCCGCAGGCGAGGCGTTGTTGACTAATTGAGCGTCTCCTCTTTCATGTCCTCCCCGCCGTCAAACAAGCCACTCTTTCATTCAGGCATCGCCGCGGACAGCCTCCCCCCACGCCCCGCAGGCCCCCCCCCTCCCCCATCCGTCCATGGCCTAATTGAATGATGCGTGAAAAAGTCGTGATTAGAAAAGCCATTTTCTTTCTGTTCTGTGTCTTCACTTCCCAAGATGCATCACTCTTGCTGTCCGCCATCAAATGTCTTCACTTCCCAAAATGCATCACTCCTATACATATATATATATATATATATATATATATATATATATATATATATATATATATATATATATATATATATATATATATATATATATATATATATATATATATACATATATATATATATATATATATATATATACATATATATATATATATATATATATACATACATATATATATATATATATATATATATGTATATATATATATATATATATACATATATATATATATATATATATATATATACATATACATATATATATATATATATATATACATACATATATATATATATATATATATATGTATATATATATATATATACATATATATATATATATATATATATACATATACATATATATATATATATATATATACATATACATATATATATATATATATACATATATATATATATATATATATATATATATATATATATATATATATATATACATACATACATATATATATATATATATATATATATATATATATATATATATATATATATATATATATATATATATATATATATATATATATATATATATATATATATATATATATATATATATATATATATATATATATATATATATATATATATTAGGGCTGTGAATCTTTGGGTGTCCCACGATTCGATTCAAAATTGATTCTTGGGGTCACGATTCGATTCAGAATCGATTTTTTTTATTTTTTTTTATTTTTATTTTTTATGTTTTTTAAAAAAACAATACACAACAATACCATAATAATGCAATGCCATTTCAAAACAAAACCCCACCCAGCAACATTCAGAATAGCAATAAACAGAGCAATTGAGGAGACACAAACATGACACGGAACAATCTAAAAGTAGTGAAACAAAAATGAATATTATCAACAACAGTATCAATATTAGTTACAATTTCAACATAGCAGTGATTAAAAATCCCTCATTGACATTATCATTACAAACATTAATTTTAAAAAAATTACAAAAAATGAACAATAGTGTCACTTACACTCGCATCGCATAAACTAAATGTCTAATGATAATGTCAATGAGGGATTTTTAATCACTGCTATGTTGAAATTGTAACTAATATTGATACTGTTGTTGATAATATTCATTTTTGTTTCACTACTTTTGCTTTGTTGTGTGTGGTGTTTGTGTCTCCTCTCAATTGTTGTGTGTGGTGTTTGTGTCTCCTCTCAATTGTTGTGTTTGTGTCTCCTCTCAATTGTTGTGTTTGTGTCTCCTCTCAATTGTTGTGTGTGGTGTTTGTGTCTCCTCTCAATTGTTGTGTGTGGTGTTTGTGTCTCCTCTCAATTGTTGTGTGTGGTGTTTGTGTCTCCTCTCAATTGTTGTGTTTGTGTCTCCTCTCAATTGTTGTGTGTGGTGTTTGTGTCTCCTCTCAATTGTTGTGTGTGGTGTTTGTGTCTCCTCTCAATTGTTGTGTGTGGTGTTTGTGTCTCCTCTCAATTGTTGTGTGTGGTGTTTGTGTCTCCTCTCAATTGTTGTGTGTGGTGTTTGTGTCTCCTCTCAATTGTTGTGTGTGGTGTTTGTGTCTCCTCTCAATTGTTGTGTGTGGTGTTTGTGTCTCCTCTCAATTGTTGTGTGTGGTGTTTGTGTCTCCTCTCAATTGTTGTGTGTGGTGTTTGTGTCTCCTCTCAATTGTTGTGTGTGGTGTTTGTGTCTCCTCTCAATTGTTGTGTGTGGTGTTTGTGTCTCCTCTTAATTGTTGTGTGTGGTGTTTGTGTCTCCTCTCAATTGTTGTGTGTGGTGTTTGTGTCTCCTCTCAATTGTTGTGTGTGGTGTTTGTGTCTCCTCTCAATTGTTGTGTGTGGTGTTTGTGTCTCCTCTCAATTGTTGTGTGTGGTGTTTGTGTCTCCTCTCAATTGTTGTGTGTGGTGTTTGTGTCTCCTCTCAATTGTTGTGTGTGGTGTTTGTGTCTCCTCTTAATTGTTGTGTGTGGTGTTTGTGTCTCCTCTCAATTGTTGTGTGTGGTGTTTGTGTCTCCTCTCAATTGTTGTGTGTGGTGTTTGTGTCTCCTCTCAATTGTTGTGTGTGGTGTTTGTGTCTCCTCTCAATTGTTGTGTGTGGTGTTTGTGTCTCCTCTCAATTGTTGTGTGTGGTGTTTGTGTCTCCTCTCAATTGTTGTGTGTGGTGTTTGTGTCTCCTCTCAATTGTTGTGTTTGTGTCTCCTCTCAATTGTTGTGTGTGGTGTTTGTGTCTCCTCTCAATTGCTCTGTTTATTGCACTTCTGAGTGTTGCTGGCTCTGGTTATAAAAAAGAACAATAGTGTGACAGTGGCTTACACTTGCATCACATCTCATAAGCTTGACAACACACTGTGTCCAATATTTTCACAAAGATAAAATAAGTCATATTTTTGGTTCATTTAATAGTTAAAACAAATGTACATTATTGCAATCAGTTGATAAAACATTGTCCTTTACAATTATAAAAGCTTTTTACAAAAATCTACTACTCTGCTTGCATGTCAGCAGACTGGGGTAGATCCTGCTGAAATCTATGTATTCCATCAATAGACAATCCTTTTCAATCGGGAAAAAATCATTTTTGAATCGAGAATTGTGTTGAATTGGAAAAAAAAATCGATTTTGAATCGAATCGTGAACCCAAGAATCGATATTGAATTGAATCGTGGGACACCCAAAGATTCACAGCCCTATATATATATATATATATATATATATATATATATATATATATATATATATATATATATATATATATATATATATATATATATATATATATATATATATATATATATATATATACACACACACACACACACACATATATGTTTTTTTGTTGTTGTTATTGTTGTTGTTTTACTTTTGTGGCTGTGTGTAGACGTGGTTGGTTGCATCAGCTCTGCTATTTTAATGTCTTTAATGTATTTTGTGTTCTTTGATGTTTCCCTCTTACACACATGTTTATGTGTGCTATGGCTATGAGGTTTTTCCCCCCCTTGGCATCAGTCTGGACCACATCTCCAGGGGCCCAGGCTTAGACTGAATTTATTTCGGGGGGGAATAAAAGAGCAAATAGGCGTAAAAAAAGGTGTGTCAGGAGTTTAATAAGGAATCTATTCTAGATTGTGAGGTGCCTTTAAATTATTTCTAATATCTGACAGTATATTTGCTGCAAGTCAGTTGCCACCTTGTGGACATGCTGAGTAATTCAGCTTGCTGGCAGTTCAGCTTTGATGTGTTGAAGCGCGATGTCTTTCTCCCTTCTCCCCTACAGCACAGTACTGAACGGGTAATCTCACTTCATTGAAGCATTTTTTTATTTTTTTCTTTGCTGACATTCAGGTTGTTGTTGTTTTCCTTAAAAAAATCTATATATTGAATTGGCTTTGAAAATGGAATATAATAAAAACGGCCCCTGTAACTTTCGATTTGTCAGTGTGTCGCTGTGGTCTAAATGTCCCCCTCACTTCGTAATAGCTTGCAGTAATTACTGAGCTGAGATATAAAATTCATTCTCATGATAATCTTGTGAAACACACACTTAAGCTCACACACTTTGTTGTTGCTCAATCATAGGATCATGCTTTAAGGCCGTCTTTCTCCCCATTGTTGGGCATGAGAATATGTCTGTTTCTCAGCTGTGGTTTGTAAGGGCCGCAGCGGTACTCGGTTGTAATACACTTGTCCACCACTTGTGGCAGTAATGACAAAATCAAACAAACAGAAGAAGTCTGCAGCTAAAGTCATAGAGAAGTTTCTCAAGGGCAAAAATGATGACTAAAGTGGTGAAGTTGTATTTTCAATTGCACCTAAATTCTATTGACATATTGATTAAGATACATATTCATTATTTATTTAGTTTACCGTATTAATAAGCCACACCCAATACATTTTAGAAGAAAGAATTTAGGCGTTCATATTTGTGATTAGCACACGGTTCGATGGAAACTGAAAATGAACTTGGCGAGCACACGTTGTTGTCCACTCACTCTCCTCAAAGTCACACTTGTGTTTGCATGCGTGGATCAAAAGACACTGAATAGACTGCAAAGACAACATATTTCATGTTCACACTGGTAAACTGTTCTTTTTTGCAAATATTAGCTCATTTGGAGTTTGATGCCTGCAACATGTTTCAAAAAGCTGGCACAAGTGGCAAAAAAGAGTGAGAAAGTTGAGGAATGCTCATCAAAGACTTATTTGGAACATCCCACAGGTGAGCAGGCTAATTGGGAACAGGTGGGTGCCATGATTGGGTATAAAAGCAGCTTCCATGAAATGCTCAGTCGTTCACAAACAAGGACGGGGCGAGGGTCACCACTTTGTCAACAAATGCCTGAGCAAATTGTTGAAGAACAACATTTCTCAACAAGGAATTTAGGGATTTCACCATCTACGCTCCGTAATATCATCAAAAGGTTCAGAGAATGTGGAGAAATCACTGCACGTAAGCCATGATATTACACACCTTGGATCCCTCAGGCGGTACTGCATCAAAAAGCCACATCAGTGTGTAAAGGATATCACCACATGGGCTCAGGAAGACTTCAGAAACCCACTGTCAGTAACTACAGTTGGTCGCTACATCTGTAAGTGCAAGTTAAAACTCTACTATGCAAAGCCAAAGCCATTTATCAACAACACCCAGAAATGCCGTCGGCTTCGCTGGGCCTGAGCTCATCTAAGATGGACTGATACAAAGTGGAAAAGTGTTCTGTGGTCTGACGAGTCCACATTTCTAATTGTTTTTGGGAAACTGTGGACGTCGTGTCCTCCCGACCAAAGAGGAAAAGAACCATCCGGACTGTTCTAGAGTCAAAGTGTAAAAGGCAGCAGAAATCCGTAGGAAAAGAACCATCCGGATTGTTCTAGGGTGAAAGTGTAAAAGGCAGCATGTGTGATGGTATGGGGGTGTATTAGTGGCCAAGACATGGGTAACTTACACATCTGTGAAGGCACCATTAATGCTGAAAGGCAGTGGTCCCCAACCTTTATTTTTTTATTATTATTATTTTTTCATAAAGAAATACAATCATGTGTGCTTACGGACTGTATCCCTGCAGACTGTATTGATATATATTGATATATAATGTATATATTGTGTTTTTATGTTGATTTAATTTAAAAAATAAAAATAAAAATACAAATATTTTTTTTATTTCTTGTGCGGCCCGGTACCAATCGGTCCGCGGACCGGGCCCGGTGGTTGGGGACCACTGCTGAAAGGTACATACAGCTTTTGGAGCAACATATGTTGCCATGCAAGCAACGTTACCATGGACGCCCCTGCTTATTTCAGCAAGACAATGCCAACTTCACAGTAAAAGAGTGCGGGTACTAGACTGGCCTGCCTGTAGTCCGGACATTGAAAATGTGTGGAGGCTAAAATATGAGAAGGGAGACTGTTGAACAACTTAAGCTGTACATCAAGCAAGAATGGGAAAGAATTCCACTTCAAAAATGTGTCTCCTCAGTTCCCAAACCTTTACTGAGTGTTGTTAAAAGGAAAGGCCATGTAACACACTGGTAAAAATGCTTTTTTTGCAATGTGTTGCTGCCATTCAATTCTAAGTTTATGATTATTTACAAAAAACAACAAAGTTTGTCAGTGTGAACATGAAATATCTTGTCTTTGCAGTCTATTCAATTAAATATAAGTTGAACAGGATTTGTTGTATTCTCTTTTTATTTACCTTTTACACAACGTGACAACTTTGTTTGTAGTTTAAATTGACAAAAGTGTTTTATTCGGCAATAATGTTCAACAAAGGACACTTGTTACATATGTTTAGCTTGTGTGGTATAGTGTGCTTAGCTGCTGTGTAGCTGCTACGAGTTTAAATTGACAAATGTGTTTTATTTGGCAATATTATTCAACAAAAGACACTTATTATATATGTTTAGCTTGTGTGCTATAGTGTGCTTAGCTGCTGTGTAGCTGCTACGAGTTTAAATTGACAAATGTGTTTTATTTGGCAATATTATTCAACAAAAGACACTTATTATATATGTTTAGCTTGTGTGCTATAGTGTGCTTAGCTGATGTGTAGCTGCTACGAGTTTAAATTGACAAATGTGTTTTATTTGGCAATATTATTCAACAAAAGACACTTATTATATATGTTTAGCTTGTGTGCTATAGTGTGCTTAGCTGCTGTGTAGCTGCTATGAGTTTAAATTGACAAATGTGTTTTATTTGGCAATATTATTCAACAAAAGACACTTATTATATATGTTTAGCTTGTGTGCTATGGTGTGCTTAGCTGATGTGTAGCTGCTAGCTCCTAGTGGCCTATAGCCTAGCATGTTTACCTTTTGAAAAGGACTAAAATAGAATAAAAGACCAACATTGTGTGCCTATTTAGTTCTTGTATCGCAGAGCTTTGGTGCAAGTTGATATCATCCGATACTTCTTGTTGAGCTGATATATCGGAGCGATATCAGTATGAGATGGGGTGGTCCTCCGTGTTTAGGGCTGCACTACGCACATCATCGGGCATGAGAAGGCGTGTTTTGTTAAAGGGCAAATAGGATCAGGTTTGCTGTTCCTTTAAGATTTCACCTCCCTGCTGGGACTTTTCTCTTTTTTCCCCCCGCTGAGGGCCTCATACAAGGAGCCCTTTAAGGGCCGCTGCAGCCACACAGAGCCTGCATTCATCTGAGGGCTGGGAGGGGAGGCCTGCACTCACACTTTGGGAACAACTTCAACATTCTGACGCTCCAAACTTTTCCTCTCTGCTGAAGTAAGAACTTTTTTCTCCTCTTCTTACTTTGTCTGCTTCTTTTTTTTTAAAGATAAACTTCTGTGTTCATGTTAGCACTTTATTGACGCTCGCTTGTTGACTGCAGTGTTTGTTATGTCGTCGCTCAGAAGAACAACAACTTTGACCTCGTCGGCACATTTTCCAGTCTGGGTGATGATTCTAGTTCTAGTTCTAGTTCTAGTTGATTTTTATCTTACGGGGAAATTTAGAAACTCTTTTTTTTCCCCAATTGCAAGATTTTTTGATTTTTTTTTCATCAATTTAATTGAATTGATGTGTTTATGGTGATGTCAAGTTTGACTTCAAATGGCTGTTAAATGACCATATCTGAGTTATTGTGCGGAAATAAGTACAAAAGTACACTTTATTCACTAATTGTGTTCCGAAAGAGGTCAGTTCAAATAGAAACATACACTTTATTATTATTAAAATGTTCAAATTCTATGATTTGGTGCAGTTACACACAATTATGCACAAAGCTAGTCAAGAATGTACAACCTTAAGGGAAAATAAAGAACCTCCAACATTTGTATGCACGTACAACATTCCAAACCTTTAGTATGTGGAATTAAATTATGGAATTAATATAGAATAGAATAGAGTTTTATTGTCACTATTACAGTGAACAGGTTCAAAGAACCTGAGCTACTGTGTAGAAATATGGGGAAATAATTACAAAAGTACACTTCATTCATTAACGGTGTTACCAAAAAGATCAGTTAGAATAATACATCATGTTGGATATAGAGAACATACAAACCCTTTATTTATTGAATCAAAAATACTGAAATTCCACGACATAGTGAATTTGCAAACAGCTAAAATTATACACAAAGCAAACTATAACCTGCTAGCCAAGAATATACAACAATTCTTCTCAAAAAAAGAGGAGAAATATAATCTTAGAGAAAAACGTAATTTAAAACATTTGTTTGCACATACAACACTTTAGACCTTCAGTATATCAATATGTGGAATTAAATGATGGAATGGATTAAGCAAAGCAATCAAACAATGTACTAATATGATCCACTTCAAGAAACTCTTCAAACTTAAAGTGTTTACAAAGTACAAAGAAGAAGAACCATGACAAACATTCTCAATTTATTTCATCCATCCATTCATTCATTCTTAAAGTAATCTTACTTATCTCATCATATGAAATATGACTTACTTCACCAATTATTATTATTAAATTCTTACTATTATTTATTTATTTATTTTTATTGTGATTACTTATGGAGTTTATTGTGAAAAAATTGTGAACAGGAAGTGACCAAAAAGTTTTGCAACTGTTATGTAAAGAAAAGGGGTAGGATTAAATAAGCTCTGCTTCTTCCTACTCCTTTTCGAACATGTTGAAAAGAAACTGGAAATTGTGATGTATCATGTTGTATGCACGCATGTTCCAAATAAACTCAAACTCAAACTCAAAGAACAACGAAATTGGAGCAGATCCCCTAAGGTGTTTACACAATCATTTAGTCATATAAATAGTAAAAAAAGATAAAAAAGAAAATATGTATCTATATATATATATATGTACATGCACATATCCATACATATGCATATATATATACATATACACATACAACATTATTGCACATTATAGTCCGAACAAATAAAAAGACATGACACATGAGGACGAGATAATATGATCCCGTTAAAAAAAAAACGGTTCTAACTCAAAATCAGGCATGTGATTTGACCACAATGAAAAAGACTGAAAAAAATTTCCGGGGGTCTGGGCGACGAAGGCGGTGCCCTGGTGGGGGGACAAGAGGGGCAACGCCCCCCGAAGCTCCTGGTTTTTCACCAATTTAACATGCTAAAATGAACAAAGACAGCACCATTTGAAGAAAATATTTGAGTGTTTAAAGACATGAAAACATAATTAATAGAACATACATAACCCAATCACTGTATATGGTTCAGTCCCAACAGTATTTAGTCACTAATATTTACATCTTGTGTCCACAGGTGTCACATTGATCAGTGATATTATCTACACTTTATTTACAGTATTACCACATGACTTCAGTTCCCTTCACACATGAGCTTCCTCGGAGAGCTCCAACATGAGCCTTCCTTGCACATTTCTGAGCAGCCTGCATTTTCCTTTTGGTCTCTGCTTCTGTAGCTTCTTTTTTGGATTTTTGGATAAATATAACAAAATACCAAATGTAAACATTTCATTCTTTTCGCCAAAATAGGATATAAATTTATGAAAATAATTAAGCATGTTTAGTATTGTTTACTCCTATTTGAAAGTAGGAAATAATAATAATGTGAGGACACTGACATATTGCATGAAACAAGTGTGGAAATATTGACCTTCAAGATTGTTACACCACTGACAATAGTTTCAACAGACTACATAAGAACTTAATATTACAAAATAGTATTATATGCAAATTTATTTCAAATAAATTGTTAACTGGAATCAATAATGCGACTCTTTGAATTTCTGTCATTTCATAATATATTTTCATGTGGCTTTTTATTTTTAGAAAAACCCATTTATATTTCGCAAAGCAATAATTGGTTGATATTTAAAACAAACATGCGTATTTCGCAAGCAAATATTTTTTAGCTGACCTCATTATTAACAACCCTGTCTGCAACTGAAGTGGGCGGATCTTTCCTCTCCATGTCTACGGCAGTTGTCCATGTAAACAAAAGATGAAGTCTGTAAGGTTTGCTCACTTTGGGTTGACATCCAAAAGTACCAGCTAGTTAAAAGTTAGTTTTCCTTGCTTCAAGTTGTTTTATATGTTTTTGGCATTTCGCATGTACTTCCAAAGCCTTGAAACCTGGTGATCCATAGTCAATATTATCATGACACCACGTGCACTAAACCTTTCCGGGACCATCGATTTTCCGAATAAAATCACCGAACAAAGTCGTAACTTCCTTCTTCCCAACAGTATCAGTGATTTCCCTTTCCATCCAGTCCCATCCAAACTTATTTTTGACATGTTTATCAATTTCTTTCACTCGTAAAGCGTCCTTTCTCTCGAGAACCGACATTGTTTACATATGGAAAATGGCCGTAGTAACCATTATGAATGATGACGTTATTAACCTCATCATTCATAACAGATGTCCTGATTGGTCACAAGGAACATATCGACCAATCAACTACGGCGTAATATAAACTACGTCTCGGAAAAAAAACGGAAAAACGGGAGATATATATATTTTTTCCCCGAGATTAAAAAAGACGGAATTCCGACTTTAGACGGAAAAATCACATGCCTGCAAAATGCTCACAAAGTACAAGGAGGAAGAATTCTGCTTACTTTAAAAAAAAAAAAAAATTTTAAAACAAAAAACTGAGATATTATTAATTTCATTTGTGAATTGTTGTGTTTGGAATGTATTATTTGTAAACTGTGCTACAAATTCAGAACGGGGAGCGAATACGTGTTGGAAGTTAAAATGTGCAAGGTTAAGTAAGCTTTGCTTCTTCCTACTTCTTTTCAAACATGTTGTAATAAGATATTAAAATACGTGTAATATGTGACGGAGTGCATTGGAATTGTGTTCATGTTCAACTCAAAGTAACATGAAAAGGCCCACAATATTTAGAATAGAATGGACTTTATTGTCATTATATTTGCATATAACGAGATTAAGGACTCCAATTTAAGGTGCGGTAGTGGAAACAAATATGGAATAAAAATAAATCACATAGGTAATAAAGATAAAAAAATAAGAATTGAAATAAACAGACTACAAATTTGGACCTAAATGCAATTTTATTGTCCGTTTCTTATTGTTATTGTTATTCAGGAAGGTTTTAAAATTGTTGCGGGTCACTTGAATGCATCACGTTCATCTGCTCAAAGCAGTTTTAGCTCAGGGGCCGTACTTATCAAGCTTCTTAGAATGACTCCTAAGAAGTCTGCTAAGAGTTGACTTAAGAGTAAATAAATTCTTGGCTGAAAGCTGCACTTAAAAGTTAGTTATCAAGCGTCTTACTCACACTTTCAGCGAAGTGTAGGACTGAATCTTAAGTGTCACACTCAGAGCTGAATTACGACATTACTATGTGCCGTAAATGGAATTTTAGGTGACGTCATTTCTGTGTCCATAGAAATGACCAATCATGGAAGGGAATCCCTTGTCTAAGAATAAAGAAATATCTTGGAAATATTTAAGTGGACAATGGGAGTGTATATTTTGACAATAAACTACAAAATAATACAAAACAAACTAGTCCCCGCCGGCACTCACGCTACCACTCCCTCTCTTCTCTCGCCCACACACTCACTGACGTCACTCACCTCACGGCCACACACATACGCTACTGTCATAACATTTTCTTTCCAATTCATTAATTAGGCAACTAATTTGAAACTGGTGTGGGTGGCTCTATATATACTAGCCCACTGCAGACACATGCAGAAATCAACAAGGAATCGAAAAGTATTAAATCTGTGACAAAAATAATATCCGCTCTGTCTAAACGATACCGTTTGATCAGCTGCTCGTCATCAAAAAAAACAACAACATCCTTCCGTTCCCTGAACGTTCGCGCACGTCTCTCTCGCCTCAGTGCCATCCCCTGCTGGCAACTCCTAACCACTTAAGACACCTCTGAAGGTCTCTTAAATATCGTGGAGAGTAGGAGTGATTCTTAGACTTAAGAACGTTGATAAAAAGCTTTTATTCTTAAGTTTGAGAGTAGGACTAAATTTCGCAAATTCTCAGGACTTAAGTGTAAAATGGCACTCTAAGAAGCTTGATAAGTACGGCCCCTGATTTCTAACATTTGCCAGTTTGTGTCTTCTCGCTCACGTCTGCCCTCCGACCCGATCCCCGAGCAGACCACCACCCGAGTCCACGGTTAGGCCACAGCAGCACGTGCACTCAAAACTAATGTTGGGATTCATCTGAAGATGAACGTGACTCATGTTTTGTGCGATTAATCACAGGAGTTAACTCCTTATTTTTGACAGCATTATTTTAAATACGGTACATAACTTGGTTTAAAGTGCATTGAAGTTGGGTGTCCTGCGTGCGGCTCACAGCTCATTGTCCGCAGTCTAAAAAATACCGTCGCCAAAAAAGTGCAATAAAAGAGCAAAAAGGTATAAAAAAAAAAAGTTCTAATGTTGACACTACAATAGAATAGAATAGAATAGAATGGACTTTATTGTCAATATATTTGCATATAACGAGATTAAGGACTCCAACTTAAGGTGTGGTAGTGGGAACAAATATGGGGTAAAAATAAATGACACAACAGGTAATAAAGAAAAAACTAACAATTGAAATAAACAGACTACTATCCAATAAAAATAATAAGCAATCCTGTACAATATATAAAATACTATAGAAATACAAAATACTGTACAATATCCAGAACAAGACAAGAGTAATAAATAACAATCAGTGTATTGCACTGGAAGGGTAATATTGCACATATTGTAGAAGGGTGAATTATTATTATTATTATAAGTTACAGTTCAAAACAAACGTGTGATGCAAGGAGGGTTTTTTTTCCATATAGCTTCATGCTTCTCAAGAACGATACCGATGTTTATTATTATTATTATCTATTATGCTGGCTGTTTAGGTGGCTGATAAGGTTTGATGTGTTGATGTTTTTAGCATGCAAAAGCGTCTTGGACTGAAACAATGACAAAGTCCCAAAGGATCGCCGCCATGTTTGTTTACAAAGAGCTCCGGGGAAGTTTACGGCATTAGTCGGAGAAAAGGAGCGTCAACCGAACGCCATGAATAATCTTGCATCCTTTAAGCCACACCCGCTACATTTTAGAAGGAAAATATATATATATTCCATATATTAGCCACACTGGACTATATATACCTTGTGAAATGAGTTATTTACACAGAAATATTTAGTAAATGTTTATTTACATACCTTCATTTCATTAATTAAGGTATGTAAGGCCTTTTTTAAATTTTCCTGAGGGAACTCTCCTGAAGGAATCAATAAAGTACTTTCTATCCATCTAATTGTTTCCAAACGGTGTCTGTAACACGGCAGTAAAACGGCTGATCAAACAAAACAGAAGTCATGGTCATGAACCCACTAGCTGCACAAGCTAGCTCTCCAATCAGCTAAACAGACTCAATAACTCCACGCTGACGTTTTGCTGACTTTACAACAATAGAAAAAGAATGTCATTGTAAGTTAACAATACTAACACAGACACTGGTAAACCTGTTAGCATATAAGCTAATGCTAACGACGCTAGCTTGATTACACTACGAAAACACTCCTACAGACATCACACATGGGACGCTTTAGTAAGTAAGAATAGTTTTAGTTATATTGTAAAACTTACAAACGTTGCTTGGACTGAAGAATGAAGAATCCACACGAGTAGAAATGCTATGGAAGATTTTACTTCCGGTTTGAAGCATTAAAACAGGAAGTACATTTTCAACTCGCAACACCTGCAGTGAAGCAAACTCATCCAAAAGATGGCGGAATAGCACAAACAATAACACACAATTTCAGTGTTTCCGATTGTGTTTAATAAAAACTATTGCTCGCTAAACATTGTAGCCAATAGCGAAGAAAAATCCATAAATTAACTGCACTGTTTTATAAGCTGCAGGGTTCAAAGCGTAGGAAAAAAAGTAGAGGTTTATATTCCAGAATTTACAGGATTAGCATTACATCGGTGGTTCATTTTTATTTTATTTTTTATTAGTGTGTTTTCTTGTTTATTTTATTTTTTTAACGAATTGCATTATGGCCGTAAGTGAAGAAAAATCCACTAATTAGCTGCTCAGTCTTACAAGCCGCGGGGTTTAAAGTGCAGGAAAAAAGTTGCGTTTTATAATCCGGAATTTATGGACTATGAGAATTTTCAGACACAGTGTTACTGTTCAAACTGTGTGGAATGTTACAGTGGCCAAACATATTAAATGCACTTGTTAAATGAAACCTCTGTCTTGTTTTTTAATGAATACTTAGGCCTACTATGCTACTGTATTTTCATTTATTGTATTTTATTGGCGAGCCGAGTGTTTTCTGAGGTGCTTCTTGGTGGGAAAAGTTGAACAACCGTTTATTTAATGGCTTGAAATGGCGCTTTTGGGAGGTTTGACGATACCGTGCGTGTTCCTGATATCGCCGGGTAATCAAATGTTCCTTTAAGAAGAGGATCCCAGGTACCAAAACGAGCAGAACACGGGAAGTGTAGTGGTCTCCTCGCCATGCAGGGAAGTGTAGTGGTCTCCTCGCCATGCAGGGAAGTTTAGTGGTCTCCTCGCCATGCAGAGTAGGGGTTGTGTACTGAAGGGCGAGGTCAAACTCTCAGCAGGAAAGTGAAAAACACGGGAGTTGATGAAGTTGGCTAAACAAAGCGCCGAGTTGTGCGAGGCTGATTGACGGCACGTTAGTGGGCGGGGAACCCGCGACACGCTGTCGACTGGACGGTCGTGGCAGGGAGGCTAATTGCCGCGGCAACAAGCGCACCGTGTCCCATCACAGCGGCCACTGAGAGCCATATATTTCCACAGCCGGCCGGTGTTTATCCAAGACGCGCAGCGTAAATCCCAGCTCTGTGCTGCTGTGGTCTCACCTTCTTCCAACACCCGCTCTCCTGGTCTCACCTCCTTCCAACACCCGCTCTCCTGGGACCTCACATGTGCTGCTGTGGTCTCACCTCCTTCCAACACCCGCTCTCCTGGGACCTCACATGTGCTGCTGTGGTCTCACCTTCTTCCAACACCCGCTCTCCTGGTCTCACCTCCTTCCAACACCCGCTCTCCTGGTCTCACCTCCTTCCAACACCCGCTCTCCTGGGACCTCACAATAACTGCCAGCTCTTCAACAGCAGAGGCTTATTTTGGGGGCGTGTACGCAATGTGCATTAACACTAGGGGGCGTGTACGCAATGTGCATTAACACTAGGGGGCGTGTACGCAATGTGCATTAACACTAGGGGGCGTGTACGCAATGTGCGTTAACACTAGGGGGCGTGTACGCAATGTGCGTTAACACTAGGGGGCGTGTACGCAATGTGCGTTAACACTAGGGGGCGTGTACGCAATGTGCGTTAACACTAGGGGGCGTGTACGCAATGTGCGTTAACACTAGGGGGCGTGTACGCAATGTGCGTTAACACTAGGGGGCGTGTACGCAATGTGCATTAACACTAGGGGGCGTGTACGCAATGTGCGTTAACACTAGGGGGCGTGTACGTAATGTGCGTTAACACTAGGGGGCGTGTACGCAATGTGCGTTAACACTAGGGGGTGTGTACGCAATGTGCATTAACACTAGGGGGCGTGTACGCAATGTGCATTAACACTAGGGGGCGTGTACGCAATGTGCATTAACACTAGGGGGCGTGTACGCAATGTGCATTAACACTAGGGGGCGTGTACGCTAAGTGCATTAACACTAGGGGGCGTGTACGCAATGTGCATTAACACTAGGGGGCGTGTACGCAATGTGAATTAACACTAGGGGGCGTGTACGCAATGTGCATTAACACTAGGGGGCGTGTACGCAATGTGCATTAACACTAGGGGGCGTGTACGCAATGTGCATTAACACTAGGGGGCGTGTACACAATGTGCATTAACACTAGGGGGCGTGTACGCAATGTGCGTTAACACTAGGGGGCGTGTACGCAATGTGCATTAACACTAGGGGGCGTGTACGCAATGTGCATTAACACTAATTGTTGCAATTTTCACTTTGAAATGCTCAGTATATATATTTTATTGTACTGTCCTAAAACTTCTGCTCAGTGGTGCACAAAGGTGGCTAGGGATGTAACCATTACCATTACTGGCCATACAGCAATAGATTATGTCTATTACCTCACACCTTCTATGTTTGCTGCTTCTCTTTGTTTATAATGTCTATTTTCTGATGGATTTACTCTCTATTTTATGCTGCAACTGTTACATAAACCGCATTTTTCGGAGTATAAGTCGCTCCGGAGTATAAGTCGCACCGGCCGAAAATGCATAATAAAGAAGGGAAAAAACATATATAAGTCGCACTAGAGCAGGAGTCACCAACGTGGTGCCCGTAAGGACCAGATGAGTAGCCCGCTGGCCTGTTCTAAAAATAGCTCAAATAGCAGCACTTACCAGTGAGCTGCCTCTATTTTTTACATTTTATTTATTTACTAGCAAGCTGGTCTCGCTTTGCTCGACATTTTTAATTCTAAGAGAGACAAAACTCAAATAGAATTTGAAAATCCAAGAAAATATTTTAAAGACTTGGTCTTCATTTGTTTAAATAAATTCATAATTTTTTTGACTTTGCTTCTTATAACTTTCAGAAAGACAATTTTAGAGAAAAAACACATATACCTTTTTACCTTTTAAATTCCTTCCTCTTCTTTCCTGACAATTTAAATGAATGTTCAAGTAAATGTATTTTTTTTTATTGTAAACAATAATAAATACATTTTAATTTAATTCTTGATTTTAGCTTCTGTTTTTCGACAAAGAATATTTGTGAAATATTTCTTCAAACTTATGATTAAAATTTTAAAAAAATATTCTGGCAATTCTAGAAAATCTGTAGAATCAAATTTAAATCTTATTTCAAAGTCTTTTGAATTTCTTTTAAAATTTTTGTTCTGGAAAATCTAGAAGAAATAATGATTTGTCTTTGTTAGAAATATAGCTTGGTCCAATTTGTTATATATTCTAACAAAGTGCAGATTGGATTTTAACCTATTTAAAACATGTCATCAAAATTCTAAAATTAATCTTAATCAGGAAAAATTACTAATGATGTTCCGTAAATAATTTTTTTAATTTTTTCAAAAAGATTCGAATTAGCTAGTTTTTCTCTTCTTTTTTTCGGTTGAATTTTGAATTTTAAAGAATCGAAATTGAAGATAAACTATGTTTCAAAATTTAATTGTCATTTTTTTCGTGTTTTCTCCTCTTTTAAACCGTTCAATTAAGTGTAAATATCATTAATTATTAATAATAACATAGAGTTAAAGGTAAATTGAGCAAATTGGCTATTTCTGGCAATTTATCAAACTGGTAGCCCTTCGCATTAATCAGTACCCAAGAAGTAGCTCTTGCTTTCAAAAAGGTTGGTGACCCCTGCACTGGAGTATAAGTCGCATTTTTGGGGGAAATGTATTTGATAAAAGCCAACAGCAAGAATAGACATTTGAAAGACAATTTAAAATGTCTAAAGAATAGTGAACAACAGGCTGAATAAGTGTACGTTATATGAGGCATAAATAACCAACTGGTATGTTAACGTAACATATTATGGTAAGAGTCATTCAAATAACTATAACATATAGAACATGCTATACGTTTACCAAACAATCTGTCACTCCTAATCGCTAAATCCCATGAAATCTTATACGTCTAGTCTCTTACGTGAATGACATCAATAATATTATTTGATATTTTACGCTAATGTGTTAATCATTTCACACATAAGTCGCTCCTGAGTATAAGTCGCACCCAAACTATGAAAAAAACTGCGACTTATAGTCTGAAAAATACGGTACTATAATATTGTACATGGTAATTGTTATATATTGTATATATGATATCAAAATATAATATATCATATCAGTATATATCCTATACTGTACATATATTATGTAAATATTATGTATATATGTTATATTTTATATGGCTTTTAGTCTATTTTATATCTGCCTTGTCCTTTCCATCTTTTCCACCATTTGTAACTGAGCTACTGTGTGGAACAATTTCCCTTGTGGATCATTAAAGTTTGTCTAAATCTTACCGTATTTCCAGACTATAGATTGCACCGGTATATAAGCCACACCCACTAAATGTTAGAAGAAAAATACATGTTCCATATATTAGCCGCAGATATAAATGTTGCGAAATGACTTATTTACACAGAAATATTATATCAATGTTTATTTACATACCTACTATAAGGTGTCTGTAACACGGCAGTAAAACGGCTGATCAAACAAAACAGAAGTCAGTTACCATGAATTGATAAACGTGGACCCCGACTTAAACAAGTTGAAAAACTTATTGGGGTGTTACCATTTAGTGGTCAATTGTACGGAATATGTACTGTACTGTGCAATCTACTAATACAAGTTTCAATCAATCAGTCAATGATCATGGACCCACTAGCTGCGCAAGCTAGCTCTCCAATCAGCTAAACAGACTCAATAACTCCACACTGACGTTTTGCTGAATTTACTGAGGAATTGGTGAAAGTGAAACAATACAAAAAGAATGCCATTGTAAGTTAATAATACTAACACAGACACTTGTAAACCTGTTAGCATATTAGCTAATGCTAACGACGCTAGCTTGATTACATTACGATAGCAGGTACAAATATGCCTGAAAACACTCCTACAGACATCACACAGGGGACACTTTAGGAAGTAAGAATAGTTTTAGTTATATTGTAAAACTGACAAACGTTGCTTGGACTGATGAATGAAGAATCCAAACGAGTAGAAACGCTATGGAGGATGTTACTCCCGTTTCAAAGCATTAAAACAGGAAGTACATTTTCAAACCCGCGGCACCTGCAGTGAGCAAACTGGTCCAAAAGACGGCACCACAGCACAAACAACAACGACACACCTTTTTAGTGTTTCTGCTTGTTTTTAATTAAAACTGTTTAACATAAAACATTATGGCCTTCAGCGAAGGAAAATCCATAAATTACCCGCACCGTTTTATAAACCGCTAGCTTCAAAGCGTAGCTCATAATACGGAATTTACGATACCTGTATAATGATAAACCGTGCTAAAATTCCAGACAATTACTATTATCATTTACGTTTTTTGTTATTGTAAAAGCGGGATTCCTTAGCACGTGTTGAACAACCTAAGGATTCTTCTAATTTCCCAGAGCATGCTAATTGCTAGCTAGCCTAAATGCGAGCATAAACACAGAACACATTAAGGTTGTGAAAATAAAACTTGGTTAAAAGATTTCCGTGTGTGTATAAGTGCTTTTTAAGCACACTCAACAATATCTGTGAGAAAAATGATAACCGTGATCATTTTGGTCAAAATGTACGGATCGATACTGAAACATTGATACCACTGATACCAGATTTTTATGCTCTAATTCTCAAATAAAAATATGGATACTTCGGGGGGGCCCGCCCCACTATCTGAGAAGTACTGCCCTAAAGGTACAATGATGAATTCTTTCTATTTCAATGAGTTCTTCTCTGCTGTTTCAGGTCCGACTAGCTGGATTTCCGTCGCGGGACACACCGGCAAAAGAAACACGGGGCGGGTTTCAGACCAGCGGGCGCAGTTGGTGCACACAGCCGTGTTTTAGCAGGGAAACTGGGGTCCAAGGTGCGCACTGAGCCGCCTATGATACCAACCACACGGATGGAAAGAACTTTGATGTTCAACCCTCACAGAGTTTTACAAAGGAGACTGAGAGTAGAGACAGATTGGCAGTTTATATTATAATTTAGCAGAGTTGAAAAGATCCGATACACCGACAGCCGTCAGCCCAAAACCGCATAACCGTAGGGACAAAAAGGAACAGGGAGAGTTTTAGGAACAGGTCTAGCACCCTCTGCACACCTGGCAGCGAGCGGGTGCGTGAAGATGTCCAGAGAGGAGCACAGCTTGTCAGACGTCGAGCTCAGTCCGAGCGTGTCGGACGACAGTCGTTCCCGATCGCCCGGCCGCTCTTCCGCCGCAACCGGCAGGGGCGAGTCGCCTCTTCGCAGGCGACGGCTGCCGGCGGGCGCGGACAACGGAGCGGGCGAGAACCCCGCCGAGAAATCCGACGAGGAGGACGAGCGCTTCACGGCGGGTATCCGTGACGCCGTGAGCCAGGTGCTCAACTGCTACGACTGGACGCTGGTACCCGTGCCCGTGCGCGTCAACAGCGGGAGCAAGAGCAAGCCGCACGTCAAGAGACCCATGAACGCCTTCATGGTATGGGCACAGGCGGCCAGGAGGAAACTGGCAGACCAGCACCCGCACTTGCACAACGCAGAGCTCAGCAAAACCCTGGGGAAGCTTTGGAGGTGAGACAAGTGGTCATCATGCCGACTACAGGGCACATTACGGAACCCACTTGATACCGGCAACAAAAAAACTGTAGATTTTGTGGGCAGTTCAATCGCCAGAATTTTACAGTGAAATTTGTTGGTTACGCCAACTGATTGTAAATTTTAAAACGCTTTCACTCCTATTTTTACGGTAAAATTCTGGTGTCTGAGCAGTACGTTTATTATCGTAAGATCCACGGTTGTTGTTTGCACAGTGCTATACTGTAAATTGAAAAATGGTACCAAAAACTTTGCCGACTGAGGTGACCGTTTTGCCCGTAAACTCCACGATTGTTGTTTTTACGGTGCATTACTGTAAATGGAAAATTGGTAACACAATTATTTTTAACTGTATAATTCTGGTGACTGAGGTGACAGTTTTTTACCGTAAAATTTACAGTAGTTTTTGCCATGAATTACTCAAAATTGCAAAATGGTACGACTGTTATTTTAACAGGAACATTTTTCCGACCGAGCTGGCAGTTTTTCCCGTAAACTATAAACTAAACAACTAGATAGTTGTTTTTACCCTGCATTACTGTAAATGGAAAATCGGTACCATTATTAATACTAACACAGAACACTGAGGGTGTGAATCATTTCTACCAACAACACTCATGACAGAGTCTTTCTCATTCGAGGCTTCTCAACGAGAGTGATAAGCGACCGTTCATCGAGGAGGCAGAGAGACTGAGGAAGCAGCACAAGAAGGACTATCCTGACTACAAATATCAGCCACGACGCCGCAAGAACGGAAAGATGGGTTCCGGGTCAGGAAGTGATGCCGACGGCCATTCGGAGGGTGAGATCAGGCACAGCCAACCCATCTACAATGGCCTCCATCTGGATGTGGCCCTCGCAAGGGGAGCCAGGTCCCCTCCGGCAGATAGGCACCACCCACACGCTGCAGGTGGGCTGCCGGCTCCCTCGACCCAACCGACTTGTATTCCGTCAAAGTGTTTCATTTAGTTTATCTAAATTTGGTTGCCCTGACCATGGTCTCTTATGTCTCTACAGGTCAGAGCCATAGTCCACCTACACCCCCAACCACACCCAAGACCGAGCCCCAGTCTGGGAAGGCCGGGGATGGCAAGAGGGCCTTTGGCAATAGTGTGATCTCCCGTGGCCCGATGGGAGCAGAAGGTAGTTCAGGTGCCACAGGGCCTGTGAAGCCTCATATTGACTTTGGCAATGTCGACATAGGTGAGATGAGCAGCGAGGTGATTGAGCCTTTTGATGTCAACGAGTTTGACCAGTACCTACCCCCCAATGGTCACCCAGGGGTCGGACAGATCGCAGGGTCAGGAGCCGCCACGCCTGCCACAACCGCATCCCAATACCCGTACGGAATCTCCTCAGCTCTGGCAGCGGCCAGTGGACACTCGGCAGCCTGGCTGTCCAAGCAACAGCTGCAACACCACAGCTCCCCTTCCAGCTCAGACCCCTCCAAAGCCCAGATCAAGAGCGAGGCCGTATGTGCTGGTGGTCACTTTTCAGAGGCAGATTCAGCCGGTTCTCATGTCACCTACGCCCCGCTGAGCCTCCCTCACTACAGCTCTGCCTTCCCCTCCCTGGCCGCAAGGGCTCAGTTTGCCGAGTACGCCGACCAACAAGCGTCAGGGTCCTACTACGCTCACTCCAGCCAGGCAGGGTTATACTCCACCTTCTCCTACATGGGGACCACCCAAAGGCCCCTGTACACTGCCATCAGTGACCCGGCCAGTGTGCCGCAGTCACACAGCCCCACACACTGGGAGCAGCCGGTCTACACGACACTGTCGCGGCCATGACAGACAACAAAACCAGAGGGCACTGGTGCAGGTCCGGCTCCCACGCCCAACCCGAGAAGCAACAGCCGTGTTGGGGTTGAAATTGGTCTGGGCCAAGGGGATTGGGCTGGCACCAGGGGAGGCGGCAGGGAGGAAACCCCGCTCTGCTCTCACCCGGATGCAGAAATGCTGTCGCAGGTGAAGGATGAGTTTGGAGAATGGTACTTTTGAGGCGGATTACTTTGGTGGCAGAAACATCCGCCCTGGCATGTACCAGATTACATTTTCAGCAAGTGTCTACCGCTCCGAACACAACAAACAGCAGCGATTGAGGTTTATGCTTAGGTGATTCTAGGCTTCACCAGGACAATCATGCTGTCCAACACCCTTCGAAGAAAGAGAAAAAACTAAACCAGTTTCTCATGGTTCACGCTGTGAGAAGGTGTCATTTTTAAAACCTTGACTCATCGTTCAACATGTTTGATTGTTTGGATGATGTACAAGAAGAATGGAGTGCCAAAGTCTTGCTGGCTCATTCAGAACTCGGGCGCAAGTAAGCGGTCATCCAGCAGACGTTGGTCTTTCAGCAAACCGTCACGCTAGCGGTGTCGCTTTAATCGGCACATTTGTTCCTGTTCCTGTTCCTTCTTGTTTTTTGTGTGCGCTTTCTCCACTCTGAATAAGCATAAGGAGCATTTTACTTCCGTACTTACCCTTTAATAAGTATACTACGTACACCGATCATTGTACACCATGTACTTACGTAGTTCCTAAGGACGATCATTGTACACTGTGTACTTAGTTCCTAAGGACGATCATTGTATACCGTGTACTTAGTTCCTAAGAACGATCATTATACACCGTGTACTTAGTTCCTAAGGACGATCATTGTACACTGTGTACTTTGTTCCTAAGGACGATCATTGTACACTTTGTACTTAGTTCCTAAGGACGATCATTGTACACCGTGTACTTAGTTCCTAAGGACGATCATTGTACACTGTGTACTTAGTTCCTAAGGACGATCATTGTACACCGTGTACTTAGTTCCTAAGGACGATCATTGTACACCGTGTACTTAGTTCCTAAGGACGATCATTGTATACCATGTACTTAGTTCCTAAGAACGATCATTGTATACCATGTACTTAGTTCCTAAGAACGATCATTGTATACCGTGTACCAAGTTCCTAAGAACGATCATTGTATTTATCTGCTTCCTCTTCTTTCTTTTTTAATCGTTTGTCCCTCTCTTTCCGCTACGTAGCCAAGATTAGGGCTGGGCGATACGACTGAAAACTGTATCACGATATTTGTGTTTTATATCGGTGATTATAGATAATTATTGATATTTTTATGACCTATCGAAAATAACTTCTTTTTTTTGACACTGAATTTATGTAACTGATTTTTTTGCGTTTGGATTTTGTAAACTGACATTTTTTTTTACAATCCAATATCATTGAAACAAACAAAGTTCTGTGTATAAAAATTCAGTGTAAAAAAAAAAATTAAATGTAAAAAAAATTCAGTGTATATAAATGTTTAAAAAAATTCAGTATAAAATAATTTAGTGTAAAAAAAATCTGTTTCAACATTCAGTGTAAAATAAATAAATTCAGTGTAAAAAAATTCAGTGTGTAAAAAGTTCAGTGTAAAAAAATTCAGTATAAAAACATTTAGTGTAAAAAATTCAGTGTTTCAGAATTCATTGTAAAATAAATAAATAAAATCAGTGTAAAAAAAATTCAGAGCATAAAAATGTTGTGTAAAAAATTCAGTGTTTTAAAATTTAGTGTATAAAAATTCAGTGCTGAAAAATTTGCTGCTCCAAAAAGCAAAACTCACTTCCGGTAAATTAGGGCTGACGCAATGGATCCTGTCTCAGAATCAGCCAATGAGGTGTCAAGTTTGCAGTAACTGCCTTTTTTATGCCAGACCCGTGTCACGTGACTTCAAACTGGACACCTCATTGGCTGGTGAAATTGTCAGCATAATTTGATGTAAAAAAAAAAAAATGTAGTTCACAAAATTGTAACCTAAAATAATCAGTTACATAAATTCAATGTAAAAAAAAAAAAAAAGCCTTCATAATGAAGACACAAATCAACCTTCATATTCGGGGTGCATCCATCACCATTTGGGGCGTGTCATACGGATTCGGACCAGCGACAAAATACTCTCTTTGGATTGCGAAGTTAAAAAAAATCAAAAAAATCCACGATGACTGTTGAGTTTATACAATGTACAAATACTACTTCTTTGTAACATGACCAAAGCTTTGACACCAAAACGGGTTTTATGATAAATATGTAACAGTGTTCTAGGATAAATATGTAACAGTATGATAAATATGTAACAGTGTTCTAGGATAAATATGACAGTGTTCTAGGATAAATATGTAACAGTATAATAAATATGTAACAGTGTACTATGATGAATATGTAAGAAAGAAACGTCTGAAACAGCGATTTCTCCCAACGTGACATTCCAAGCTACCTTGGCTAAACGACGTATTAGACTAGCTTTTTGTAAAGACGTAATCACAAAGATTGTCACTCTACACGAGCACCAATTCCACACGCTACCTTTATCATCTTTTATTTTGCGTCTCGTGGAAGTGGGCCGTCTTCTGTGACCACTGAGAGTAGTGAAATGTCACAACTTTCACGTCACATTAAGTAGGATTCGTGTTAAAATAAATATTAACTGTGCCTTAGCATTTATTCTTGTTTGTCACACATTAATCACACAACATAACATCCACTCATGTATCACGTACTACTTCATACACTATGTTGTTTTATTCATCTCCAAAAACACTTTTATTTGAGCTTCTTTTACTTTGAAAAACCCTCACATGCCGTATATTATATCATAATAATAATGCCTTATCCAGACATCCTGCTGCATGCAGCCCTGCCACAATAAAAGGCTTTGTATGTGTGTACTGTTCATACTGTACATGCAAATTATGTTATGTACTATTCATACTGTACATGCAAATTATGTTATTATGTACTATTCATACTGTACATGCAAATTATGTTATGTACTATTCATACTGTACATGCAAATTATGTTATGTACTATTCATACTGTACATGCAAATTATGTTATGTACTATTCATACTGTACATGCAAATTATGTTATGTACTATTCATACTGTACATGCAAATTATGCCTTTTCAGCACATTTTCACTAAAACAGCAGAATGTACTCAACTTGTGAGGATGCTTCATGAATAAATCCTTTATCCTTACAACATGGCGGCCTCTTTTTTTATGCTTCCTTCCTCCAACATTCACAAAACTTACGTGTGTGTGTGTGTGTGTGTGTGTGTGTGTGTGTGTGTGTGTGTGTGTGTGTGTGTGTGTGTGTGTGTGAGGAATATGCAACATTTGTGTGTGTCTGTGTGTGTGTGTGTGTGTGAGAGGAATATGCAACATTTGTGTGTGTGTGTGTGTGTGAGGAATATGCAACATTTGTGTGTGTGTGTGTGTGTGAGGAATATGCAATATGTGTGTGTGTGAGAGGAATATGCAACATTTGTGTGTGTGTGTGTGTGTGAGGAATATGCAACATGTGTGTGTGTGAGAGGAATATGCAACATTTGTGTGTGTGTGTGTGTGAGAGGAATATGCAACATTTGTGTGTGTGTGTGTGTGTGTGTGTGTGTGTGTGTGTGTGTGTGTGTGTGTGTGTGTGTGTGTGTGTGTGTGTGTGTGTGTGTGTGTGTGTGTGTGTGTGTGTGTGTGTGTGTGTGTGTGTGACAGAGGAATATGCACTTTTTTAGGGATGTCCGATAATGGCTTTTTGCCGATATCCGATATTCCGATATTGTCCAACTCTTTAATTACCGATACCGATATCAACGATACCGATATCAACGATACCGATATCAACCGATATATACAGTCGTGGAATTAACACATTGTTATGCCTAATTTGGACAACCAGGTATGGTGAAGATAAGGTACTTTTAAAAAAAAATAATAAAATAAGATAACTAAATTAAAAACATTTTCTTGAATAAAAAAGAAAGTAAAACAATATAAAAACGGTTACATAGAAACTAGTAATTAATGAAAATGAGTAAAAGTAACTGTTAAAGGTCAGTACTATTAGTGGAGCAGCAGCACGCACAATCATGTGTGCTTACGGACTGTATCCCTTGCAGACTGTATTGATATATATTGATATATAATGTAGGAAGCAGAATATTGATAACAGAAAGAAATGGGGGAAGGGAGGTTTTTTGGGTTGGTGCACTAATTGTCAGTGTATCTTGTGTTTTTTATGTTGATTTAATTAAAATAAAAATAAAATAAAAATTAAAAAAAAACGATACAGATAATAAAAAAAACGATACCGATAATTTCCGATATTACATTTTAACGCATTTATCGGCCGATAATATCGGCAGGCCGATATTATCGGACATCCCTAATTGTGATCGGCATAGCTTTTAATCTGTGTCAGCATTGTCACTATCAGTACGATACATTAGAGGAGGGCGATACATTGGTAGTGTTGATACCAAGAGTAGTATCAGCATATGATCCATACAAGATTATGTAATAAAAGAAAATAAGGAATAAGTCAAATAAGGTTTTGATATTGTTCAACAGTCAATAGAAATAGACTGAAAAGTCGGTATGGTATCAGAGTTGGTATTGGCCAATGTGACTCTGCGTGTAAGTGTGTGTTGTGTGAAGACAAAGCAGGCCATTGAAGGCGAGCTGGGGGCGGAGCAGGAGAGAAAGAAGGCGATGGAACCTCACAAAGAGACTCTCATCCCGCCCGTCACCCCTCCCCCACAAACTCATCCGCTGCGTCCATGCCGTCCATTAAGGAAGTTCACCAGCCAGAATGTCCCGTATCGTCAAAATGAGAGCTCAGACTATATTACCAGTATCGGGTTTTTTTAAAAGCTGATATTAATATCGGCTAATATACAGCATTAGGGCGAGGGTTGGCAACCTGGGGCTCTTTAGCGCCACCCTAGTGGATCCCTGGAGCTTTTTAAAAAATGTATGAAAATGGAAAAAGATGGAAAATATACATTTTGTGTTTTATTCATGTTTGTGTAGGAGGACAAACATGACACAAACCTAAACATGACACAAACCTCCCACTCTTTACGTTAAACATGCTTCACTTCACTTTGTCCTGACAGATTCAGCGGTCCTTGAACTCACCGTAGTTTGTTTACATGTCAAGTTAAAGTAGCAATGATAGTCACACACACACACACGAGGTGTGGCGAAATTATTATCTGCATTTGACCCATCCCCCTTGTTCACCCCCTGGGAGGTGAGGGGAGCAGCGGGCAGCAGCGGTGGCCACGCCCGGGAATCATTTTTGGTGATTTAACCCCCAATTCCAAGCCTTGATGCTGAGTGCCAAGCAGGGAGGAAATGGCTCCCATTTTTATAGTCTTTGGTACGATTGTAGCTGAGATAGGCTCCAGCGCCCCCCGCGACACTGAAGGGAATAAGCGGTAGAAAATGGATGGATGGATGGTATGACTCGACCAACTTTCTCCGACGCTGCCACAGAAAGACGTGTTCTATGCCACTCCTACTTTGTCTCATTTTGTCCACCAAACTTTTTATGCTGTGCGTGAATGCACAAAAGCGCCTTATTGCAGGTCAACTTGCCAAGGGACATGTAAGCAAATATTAACATTGCTGTATGTATACTTTTGACCCTCACATTTTCAGTAGAGCCATAATAAATTCATAAAAGAAGCAAACTTCATGAATGTTTTTTGTGACCAACAAGTATGTGCTCCAATCACTACATCACAACACAATAAGAGTTGCAGAAATGATTGGAAAGTCAAGACAGCCATGACATGATGTTCTTTACACGTGTATGTACACTTTTGACCACCACTGTATATACACACATATACATACATATATAGACTAGGGCTGCAACTAACGATTAATTTGATAATCGATTAATCTGTCGATTATTACTTCGATTAATCGATTAATAATCGGATAAAAGAGACAAACTACATTTCTATCCTTTCCAGTAATTTATTGAAAAAAAACAGCATACTGGCACCATACTTATTTTGATTATTGTTTCTCAGCTGTTTGTACATGTTGCAGCTTATAAATAAAGGTTTATTTTTAAAAAATAAAAATAAAAATTAAAAAATTTTTTTTTTTTTTTAAAAAAGCCTCTGCGCATGCGCATAGCATAGATCCAACGAATCGATGACTAAATTAATCGGCAACTATTTTTATAATCGATTTTAATCGATTAGTTTTTGCAGCCCTAATATAGACAAAGTATAATATATACATATGTATATTTATAAACAAACGTGTGTATATATATATATATATATATATATATATATATATATATATATATATATATATATATATATATA